>NC_081562.1:59830514-59876726 GCF_022355385.1 Mustela nigripes
TGAAATGTTTCCTTGGAGCTCATTTCAATCTCTTCCCAGTACTTCTATTTTGGAGCCAGGATATTGATGTCCATTAACTAGTGAGGTAAATCACCAGTATAAATATGTTAGTGATATTCCCAAAGGCAGTACCCTGATTTTTTTTTTCCACATGTAAAGATGACAATCGGTTCTTTGGAGAAGCCAGCTATTAACTACCTGCTGAGTTTATTTGCACATGTCCTTCTCTGTTATATTCAGTGGTACATCCTAAATACTACATACATATGCACAAATACACACGTATCAAAACAATCTTAAGTATATGGACCATAAGATGGGTATTCAAAATGTCATTCTTCTATTTAGTAGTTATATATTGCAGAAGTTTTTGCAAGTCTAAAATAGTGATAATGACAACACATTTAGGAATTTTTGTAAGTATTATGTTAAACAGATAATTTGTATGGCAGGACGTAGCATCGTACCACATAGATTTTGCTCAATCAGTGTTAGGTTGAATTTCAATTTGACAGTCTATGAAAGCATTTTTACCATGTGTACCACAAACTCTAGGCACTTTGGTACCCAAAAGCCAACATGTTTAAAATAATTACTTTGTCCTAGTGACACCTCATAAAATTTCAGTGCTTGAATCTCGTGCAATATTCAGCTCATCACACTTGACATTCATGCTTAGTTTGGAATCTAAAAATGCTGGTATGCATGTGACATTGTAGCAACCAAAACTGAAAGTCTCCTTAAAGATCATCAAGTATGATCAAAATTCAGTCCAGAGAGCTAAGATACCTTGTCCAAGATGGTATGGTTTTTAAACTTCTTCGGGTACTGGAAATGGTGTTCATCATAAGTCTGAGACTTTGTTTATGCAGCGATTAGTAGCAATTGTGTGGAGAGCATTTTGATAGCCAGGTGAGTTATTTAAACACATTAAGAGAGAAAGCCTATGAAGTCTTAGCAGCGAGTGGCTCAGTAAGAGCAGACATTTTATTTTTAATAACCAGCATTGATAGAATCATAAAATTCCATATTTTAACCTGAGGTCATATCATAAGTCTATGAAAAGATAAAACAATGGTTAAAAATACATTTTAACTTTAAAATAACAAATTTTGAATATAAAGTTTTTCAAATTAAAATATGAATTTTATACCATGTTCCCTAAGACAGTGTTATGTGATCGTAGTTCTGCCTAAAGCATCTTGGACCATAGTTCATTGATCTTTCAAGAATAGAGGGTGGAATTGCTACTGGGATTTGGATGTGGATGTCTTTCTGGGAAAATTAGTTACTCTAATCCTGATCATTAAGCCCCCCAAGTAGCTCTTGGCTCCATTTCTATTCACTGTCATGATTTTTTATCATTTAAGTCATCAGCTAAGCTGTGCTGCTCTAGGAGGTGGGGAGAGGGAGCACATTAGTGGAGTACCAAGAATCGTTTTTTATATTAAAGTCATTTTTAATGAAGTATGTACACATGACAATTTATGCCCAAGAAACTGCAATTGACTACATTTTCATGGCATTTATCTTGAAGTGAAATGTTTCCTTGGAGCTCATTTCAATCTCTTCCCAGTACTTCTATTTTGGAGCCAGGATATTGATGTCCATTAACTAGTGAGGTAAATCACCAGTATAAATATGTTAGTGATATTCCCAAAGGCAGTACCCTGATTTTTTTTTTTCCACATGTAAAGATGACAATCGGTTCTTTGGAGAAGCCAGCTATTAACTACCTGCTGAGTTTATTTGCACATGTCCTTCTCTGTTATATTCAGGCATCTAGAAATTAATTTGTTGCTAGATTACTTTTTTTGTATATATGATTATATTGAATAATATGAGATTTTGACCAAAAAAAAAAAAAAAAGGGCAGGGCAATTCTTAAAGCATTATTTTAGGTCATTCAGTCTCTAATCTTTTCTAGGGCTCTTTTGCATGTAAAGTGTCTTTTTATTAAGTTATGGAAATTGGAACCTATCTCCTAGTTTCTAAAAACAATTATTATTTGTGTGTGTGTACTAGAGGTGTTTATTCTTTCTCCTTTTTTCTATTATGATGCCTTTTTCTATTATATTGAATGTTCTGCTTTCTGACCAAAAATATCTGTTTTTCAGATCTTGCTTTTATCTTTGTATTCTTTCATTTTCTCAGGTGCTTATGCTTTAATAAGGTTCCCCTGATTTGTGCTGCCTCTGTTAAAAGATTTTTTTTCTGCTTACTTTATTGAGAATGGTTCTTTCCTAAAAATAATATATGGTACATTCATATATGTACTTTGACCTCATTCTAAGTACCTTTATTTTTCAGCTCTTCAAGTATATACCATTTTACAATTTTGTATTATGAAACACTTTTTAGGAAATGCTGAATGTTGGTAAATGCATTTCATGGCAATTGGAATTTTCTTCATCTGCCCATACTGTGATATATACAAACTTTTATTTTTTAACTTTGGCTAGACTAAGAGGTAAGATCTCTTTAGTTTGACATCTGACATTATGAACTCAAGAAAGCCATTTTCCTTGGTGGTGTGATAATAGTGCCTTTGATAGAATTAAGGGAGTAATGTGATAATGCTTGTCCTTTGATTTTGTTATTTCTTGCTTTTACCCTGAAACAAGCATTCACCCCTTTGCTACTTAACTATTGAATCACATTTCTCAATAATTACTCTACTTTTTTATCTTCTTAAAATTCAGTCCACTCTATATACTGCTATTATATTAATTATCTTAAAACACTCTTTTGTACAAGCTATTCATCTGATTGGCTCTTCATTGGTACCTTATTACTTGGAGGAAAGTATTCAAAGTACTTAGCCTGGCATTCAGAAGCCTGCAAAATGTAGGTCCAACCCCCCCCCCCACTCTTCTCTAAATGATATACACAGCCACCTGCAGGATTTAGCCGTGTTAAAAGCTCTAGTTCGTCACATTATCTGCTTTAAAGCCTGCACAATCATTGGTAAATTATTTCACTCTTTAAACCTTACTCAGTTTCCTCAGAGGCATAATGGCGATAATAGGAATATTTATCTTATGAGATTGTTGAGTATTATATGTTTATATATGTAATGTATCTTGAACAGAACAGACATAAATGCTTAGTATAAGTTTTTAATTTTTTAAATATTTATTTGGTTCAGAACTTCTTTCACACACTGTATGTAACTTATTGCCACATTTTGTAACTTATTGCTTGTTGGGAGCTCTACTGCCTGAAACATGGGATCCAGCCCAACGGGCAGATGCCCAGCGATAAGACCATTGGTGGAGGGGGTGACTCCTTTACCACCTTCTTCTGTGAAACTGGTGCTGGGAAGCATGTGCCCCATGCCGTGTTTATGGATCTGGAGCCCACGGTGATTGATGAGATCTGAAATGGCCTATACTGGCAGCTCTTCCACCCAGAGAAGCTCATCACTGGGAAGGAGGACGCTGCTAACAACTATGCCCGTGAAAACATTATTGTTGTATGGGATAGTGATCTTGTCCTCCTGTGAAATAGGACAATTCTAAATTTGTGCTATTTGTTTTTTAACACTATACTGCCTTTAATTGCTAGTTCAATATTCAGTTATGTATCTGAATATGTACTTTTTTCTTCCCCTAAGCCATCCTTATTATCAGAGTACTTACTAGGGTGCTTTGCATGCAGTAGATGCTCAGCAAATACTTATTGATAATAACCATTATAAAAGTTGCCAAAAAAACCCTACAATAGTTATCATGTAATAAAGAACCCTATTACTTTCATTCCTATGATTATTCTTCTATATAGAATTAAGTATCTTAAAATAAGAGACCAATAAATAAAATGTGATTGGATTTTTGTTTAAAAAGTTTGTGTAGGCATCTGTATACCTTTAGATAAAAGTCATAAAAGATACACAACTGATAGAAAATAATAATTAGCCCTGAACAAAGTGGGAAAGCCAGTGAATTGAATAGATAAAAACACTCCATTCTTATTTCATGTAAATCAGATGAAAAAGGAGTTATGATTGACTTGAATAATTATATTCTGGAAGATTTTGAAATAAAAATGTACAAATATGTATTATGTATGGAAAGATTAGTTCTCTGTCATCATGACAAAAACAATATTAAAAACAACACTTAGGACTTTCAGTTTCAGTTCTAACATGTGAAGAGCTCTGGAATTATCATTCCTACTTTCACAGTACAAAAACGGGTTGAAATAGCTGAAACCCAGTGACTTTTCTTGGATCTGTCAAGAAAACGTAGGTCATAGGGAAAACCAACACCCTAAAAACTAGAGATATAGGTGGAAACAGAGAGTTACAGCAAGATCCGCCATCTGGGAACAGATGTATTGGAACCAAAAATAGGAATACTTACTTAAATGTTCCTATTACCAGATATAGTATATCATCACCAGCTTTCCACAAAAAATTACAAGGCATCCTAAAAGCACAATCTGAAGAGACAGAGCAAGCATCTAGACCACATTCAGATATGACACAGATAATAGAATTATCAAATAGGAAATTTAACTATAGGTAATATGTAAAGTCATATATGTAAAAGTAGGCAATATAAAAGAAAAGATGGATAATATAAGAAGAAAGATGAAAACCATAAGAATGGACCAAAAGGAAATGCTAAAAAAAAAAAAAAAAGTAACTAAATAGGGAGTGCCTTTGATGGGCTCTTCAGAAGGCTGTACATGATGAAGGGAAAAATCTGTGAATCTGAAGATACATCAGTAGGCATTACTGAACTGAATGAAAAGAGAAATGAGCAAACTGGAACAAAATAGCCAAGAACAGATAACTCTGAAAGGTGTGACTACATGTCATGGGGATACCAGAGGGAAAAGAAAGAGAGAATTTCATAGACAGGAAGCCAAGTGAAATTATCCTTCGCCCACCCTCTAGTGGGTGAAAGAGACACACCCACACTAGGGTGGCTACTCTTAAAAACAACAACAACAAGAACAACAACAACAAAACCAACAACTTAACAAACATTGGTGAGTATGGGAGAAATTGACACATTTGTATACTTCTGGCAGAATTGTAAAATGGTATAACTACTATAAAAAATAGCATGAATTTTCAGAAATTAAAAATAGAACTATCATGTAAAAGCAGTTTCACTTCTAGGTATGTATCTAAAAGAACTAAAAACAGTGTCCCAAAGATATATTTGTACACCCATGTTCACAGCAGGATTATTCACAATGGCCAAGATATGGAAGAAATGCAGATAGCTAATAATGGATAAATGGATAAAACATGTTGTATATGAATACAGTAGAATGATATTCAGTCTTAAAAAATGAAGGAAATCCTGTCACATATTACAACATGCATGAACCTTGAAGACATTATGCTAAGCGAAATAGACCAGTCACAAAAAAGACAAATGCTGTGTGACTTCACTTTCATGAGGTATCTAAAGTAACCAAATTCATAGAGAGACAAAGAAGAATTGTGGTTACTAAGATACTGAAAGGAACAGGGTTTGGAGGGACAGGAGAGCTGTTGTTTAATGGGTATAGAGCTTTGGATTTGCAAGATGAAAAAGTTCTGGGGATCTGTTTCACAATTATGTGAAAATCTTTAACACTACTGAATTGCACCCTTAAAAATGGTTAAGATGCTAAATTTTAGGTTTTGCATTTTTTTTACCACAATAAAAACAGTTACAGTCTCTGCCCACTTTTAAAAAAAAAAAAAAAGTAAAAAAGAAAGGAAAAGAAAGAGGAAATACTTTTTCAGGCAAATGTAAACTGAGGGAATTTGTCACCAGCAGACCTGCATTACAAGAAATGTTGAAAAATGTTCTTCAGAGAGAAGGGCAGTGATACAGGCCAGAAGCTCTGATATAAAGAAATAAGAAAAACTAGAAAAGGAATAAACGAAGTTACAATAGTCTATTTTTTTCTGATTCTTAATTGATCTAATAGACAACCTTTCATTCAAAATAATAATAGTGACTGTCTTTTGAATGACTATTGAGTGATGATAGCATATAAAGAAGTATAATGAATGACAGCAATATTGTACAGTACAGGGAATTATTAAGAATAGTCTGTTACAAAGTATATATACTACCTGTGAAACAGTATAGTACTATTTGAAAGTGAACTTAGATCAGCTGTGAATGTTTCTACAAACTATAGAGTAACCATTAAAAATAACTTAAAAGGTATGTATTGATATGATAAGAGATGAGAGAAAATGGAATAATATAAAATGCCCAATTAAAACCAGAGCAGGCAGAAAAATAGGGGAAGATTAAAAATAAGCAAAGATCAAATGCAGTGAATAGAAGAATTTACAAACATGGTAGATACTAATGAACTAGGTTTATAATTACTTTAAATGTAAATGGTCTAGATGCACAAATTAAAAGAACAGAGATTATTAAAGAGGATTAAAAACCACATCCCCAAAATATTGTTGTTTGTAAGAAACTCATTTTAAATATAAAGAAAATAGGGGCGCCTGGGTGGCTCAGTGGGTTAAGCTGCTGCCTTCGGCTCGGGTCATTATCTCAGGGTCCTGGGATCGAGTCCCGCATTGGGCTCTCTGCTCAGCAGGGAGCCTGCTTCCTTCTCTCTCTCTCTGCCTGCCTCTCAGTGTACTTGTAATTTCTCTCTGTCAAATAAATAAATAAAATCTTTAAAAAAAATAATAAATAAATAAATAAATAAATATAAAGATAATAAAGATAAAAGATTCGATAAAAGTATACTATGCTAACTCTAATTAAAAGAAAGCTAAAGTAACCATATTAATTTCAGGCAAAGCTAACATAGAACAAGGAAAATTGTGAGATAAAGAGGGACATTACATAATGCTAATGGGATCAACTCTCCAAAAAGCCATAAAAATTCTTATTGTGTATGCACCTAATAACAGAACATAAAAAGACATGGAGAAAGATGGCAAGAAGAAGTGGACAATTCTACCATTATAGTTGGAGATCTCAACACTGCTCTACCATACGGAAAATCTGTAGGAGAGGGCACAGTTGACTTGAACAGCACCATCACTTGACTGTTCTCAAAATTAACACACAAAAAATAACCTATATAAGGAAAAAATAATAATAAATTGAACATTTTCAAATCTGAAAGTTTGTATTGTGTTTTTATTTGTTTTTGTTTTTGTTTTTTTGCCTCAATTTATGTAAGAGGATGAAAGTTCAAGTTACAGAATGGGAGAGCATATTTGCGAACACATATCTGACAAGAGGCTTGTATCTGGAATATATAAAGAACTCTTAAAACTCAACAGTAAAACTAAAAACAACAACAAAAAAAACCCATAAAACCCCCACACTAATCTATTTAAAAATAGGCAAGTAATATGAAGAGACAGTTCACTGAAGTAGATATATAGATGGCACATGTGTACATTGATGCCATGAGCCAACAAAGGAATGAACATTTAACAACACTGTTATCACTACATACTTTACAGAATGACTAAAATAAAAAATATTGACAGCATTAAGTACTGGCAAGGATGTGTAGAAACTTTATTATTCACAGATTGTAGGTGCCTACTCTGGAAAGCAATTTAGCTTGCCTGCTTGCTTGCTTTCTTTCTTTCTTTCTTTCTTTCTTTCTTTCTTTCTTCATTCATTCAAAAACAAACAAAATAAAACAAAACAAAACAAAAAAAACTAAGTATCTAACTGCCAGCAGTTGCACTCAGAGAAATTAAAACTTATGTTCAGACAAAAACCAGTACACTGGTACTCATAGAATCTTTTTTAATGGTAGCTAAAACACAGGAAAAGTCCAGACGTCATTCAACAGGTGGATAGTTAAATAAACTGAGATACATTCTTACCATGGAATATTACACAGAAATAAAAGGAAGTCAACTATTGATATACCCAACAACTTGGATGAATCTCCAGAGAATTAATCTGAGTGAAAAAAGCCAGTGCCAAAGGTTATATACTATATTATTCCATTTATACATAGAAAAGACAAACTTGGGGTGCCCGGGTGGCTCAGTCCATCAAGGGTCTGCCTTTGGGCTTAGGTGATGGTCATGGGGTCCTAGGATGGAGCCCCACATTGGACTCTCTGCTCAGCAGGCAGCCTGCTTCTCTCTTTCCCACTCCCCCTGCTTGTATTCCCTCTCTCACTGTCTCACTGTCAAATAAATAAAATCTTCAAAAAGAAAAAGGAAAAAGAAACTTTTAGAAGTTATGAAAGGGCAGTAGGAGGGTTCCTTGTGGTGATGGAATTGTTTAGCTGTGGTGATAGATGTAGCAAACTGTGAAATAGAATTGTATAGAACTAAATATACACTGTAGTATACATATGGATACAAGTAAATTTGGTAAATTTGAATAAGATCAGCAGTTGTATCAATCAGAAGTGTCTAAAGGTTTGCCTATGATAACCCATGACCCTAAATCTCTAAAAGGTTGCTATATTGTGCTTTTTAACAATTTTTGACACTCAAAGATTTTTTTTTTTTTTAAAGATTTATTTATTTATTTATTTGACAGAGAGAAATCACAAGTAGATGGAGAGGCAGGCAGAGAGAGAGAGAGAGAGGGAAGCAGGCTCCCTGCCGAGCAGAGAGCCCGATGCGGGACTCGATCCCAGGACCCTGAGATCATGACCTGAGCCGAAGGCAGCGGCTTAACCCACTGAGCCACCCAGGCGCCCGACACTCAAAGATTTTTATTAAAGTTAAAAAAATCTTCTAAAATAAGTATTAAAGAATTTGTGGACATGTTTTAAAACCACCACAAAAATAAATCTTCTTTATCACATTAAGGAAATTTCATTCTTTTTTCCTAGCTTGTTATGATAAAAATCATAAATAGGGATGCCCAGGATGCCCAGGTGGCCTGTCAGTTAAGCGTCTGGCTCTTTTTTTCTTTCTTCATAAAGATTTTATTTATTGGGACTCCTGGGTGGCTCAGTTGGCTAAGCCACTGCCTTTGGCTCAGGTCATGATCCCAAGGTCCTGGGATCAAGTTCCACATCAGGCTCCTTGCTCAGTGGGGAGCCTGCTTCTCTCTCTGCTGCTGCCTGCCACTCTGCTTGCTTGTGTACATGCTCTCTCTCGCACACGCATGCACGTGCTCTCTTTGACAAATAAATAAATAAAATCTTAAAGAAAAGATTTTACTTATTTGACAGAGAGAGCACAAGCAGGGAGAACAGCAGGTAGAGGGAGAGGGAGAAGCAGGATCCTCGCCAAGCACGGAGCCTGATATGATGCTTGATGCAGGACTCCATTCGAAGGTTCTGGAATCATGGCCTGAGCCAAAGGCAGACACTTAACTGACTGACGCACCCAGGCGCCCCAGGCATCTTGATTTCAACTCCTGTCATGATCTCAGGGTTGTGATATGGAGACCTACCTTTGGGAGCCTGCTCAAGATTCTCTCTGTCTCTCCCTCAGCCGTCCTCCCCAACTCCTTGTCTTTAAAAAAAAAAAAATCGTAAATGTTGAGTTTTACCAAATGTTTTCCTGCATCTATCAGATGACCATATGATTTATTTTATTTTCCTGTTAATGTGGTGAATTCCATAGATTTTCAAATATTTAAATTTACCCAACATTTCTGTAATTAACCCTACATTGATCTTGATATATTATCTATTTAATATATCCTAGATTTAATATATCCTAGATCCTCTCCCTTTCCCTTGCCCCTCCCCCTTCTCTCTCTCTCTCACTCTCAAGTCTTTAAAAAAATTTTTTTTTCATCAAATGCTTGTGAGAGATATTGGCCTGCAAATTATGTTCTTGTGATACTTTCATACTGTAGAAGCAAGGTTTTGCTAGCTTCATAAAATGTTTATAATCTACTCCTTTTTGTACTTTCAAAAGAATTTTAACAGTTGTGAAACTTCATTATATCATGTGGACTTGGAGTTTTCTTTGCAATAAGAAATTCATTTTTTAATAGGTATTAGATTATTTATGCGCTCTATCAACTTCATTAAGAAGTATTAAAGAATAACTTGTGTAATTAAATTGTTGAACTTATTGATATAACACTTTTCATAATATCATCTTAATTGATTTTTCATGTCTCTAGGATTTGTAGTGATAACCCCCTTTTTAAATTTCTGAGTTATAATTGTTTTCCTCCTTTCCTTTTGAGCAGTGTTTCTGAGTTATCAATTTTTTTAGCAGTCAAATAACTAACTTTACATTTTAATTTCATGTACTGTATGTTCTCCATTTTGTTACTTCTGTTATTTTTATTATTTTTTCTTACACATTCCTTAGCTTTCTTCTTCTTTTTTTTTTTTTTTAAGATCTAATTTATAATAGAGAGAGATAGCAAGAGAGGGAACACAAGCATGGAGAGGAGTTGGACAAGAAGGAGCAGGCTTCCCACTGAGCCTGGAGCAAGATATGCCGCTGGATCCCAGGAGCCTGGGGTCATGACCTGAGCTGAGCCAAACAGGCCATTAAATGACTGAGTCACCCAGGTGCCCCCATTTCTTAGTTTTCATTTGCAGTTATTTTTTCTAAGTTCTTGAGATAGAAGCTTAAATTCTTGATTTTTAGCTTTTCTTTTTGCTAATAACCAAATCTCCACCAAGCACTTTAAAAAAAAATCTACATCTCACAAGATTTTATCTGCAATATATTTATTTTATTTCCTTTCAAAATATTATTGTATTTCTGTTTTTAATTCTTATATTACATACTGATCATTTTAAAGTGTACTGTTTATTTTCAATACTATTGAATTTGTCTAGTTAGCTATCTTTAATGGATTACTAGCTGGTATCCAATTTGGGGAGAGAATAAACTTTTTTTTTTTTAATCAAGATATGCCTTATGTGCCTTTAGATACTATAAATTCTGTTTGTGTTGGTTGCAGCTTTCTATAAATCTCAATTGGGTAAATTTTGTTAATTCTGTTATCAGATTATTTATATCTCACATTATTGAAAGAGTGTGTTCAAGTCTCTCAATTTGATTGAAATTTGTCTAATTATCTTTTTAGTTCTATCAATCCTTGTTTCATAATGGAAATTATGTTAACATGCATATAAATTTATAATTGCTACATTTTCCTGTTGATTGACTTCTTTTATCATGTGTAATGTCTATCTACATCAAATCATCTTGCTTTGAAGACATCTTGTTTGATATCAGTATAGATATATCAACTTTAGTATACTTAGTTTTTCTTTCTATATCTTTTCTCATCATTTTTTCAGCCTGTGTCCTTATTTTAGGATATATCTCTTCTAAGGAACACACATTTCTTGGGTCTTTTCTGTTGTATTTTCCTAACATCCTTGGACTTTTTTGTAGAGTGTATAGTTCACTTAAATTTAGTGTAATACTGATTTATTTAGCAATATATATTATATACCTATATAAAAGGACATACTTGTATTCTAGTGTTATATATATTTCTGTTTTTTCCCTTTTCTCTTTTAAAAATTAAGCAGATACTTGTATTATCCCATTATTTCCCCTTTACCCTATTTCTCCTTCAATTTGTACATTGATTTAATTTTCTTTTAGTGGTTATCCTAGAGATTACAACATGTATTCTTATCACATTATGGTCTAACACAAATCATTATTTTACCATTTTCTTGATGCCAATAGATCCTTAAAGCCCTGAAATTTCTTTTAACCTTAAACTGCCCTGTATTATGTTATTGTCATTTATTTTAGTTCTTTACAAAAGCAAAATTTCAGAAGACATTACAATGACTGAACTGTATAAGTATTGATTTATATTTGCTCACATTTTTACCATTCTGGTATTAATTAGTATTCCTTTAATTTTCTCATTTCCCTTAGAGTCATTTTCCTTCTCTGATTTTATCTGTGTATCCCTCTGTCTGTCTGTCATGTACCTATCCATTTATGAATTCATGGCTATGGCTAGAACTTTATCTCAATCCTTGCCTGAAAATAATTTAAGTTTTATCCTATTTTTAAGAATATTGCCCATGAGTACAGAATTTTACTGTTCATGGTTATATGGGTGTAGACTTCAGACTCATCTCATCCTCTGACTCTAGTATTTTTAGGAGACCATTTCATTGTGTCTTCTGATTTTCTTCACTTCTCTAGAACTCAGGTGTTAGTTTTATTACTGTACCTTCTAGGTTAACATTTCTAAAGCCACCCCCCCCCATTCCTATGGGCTATCTTATATTTTTTGTTTTAATTTCTATTTTTTTTTTAGCAGTTTTGCTATGATATACTTATGTGACTTTGTTTACTTTCTTTTTCTTCTTTCCCTTCCCACCTATTCTTTCTACCCTGTCCTTCCTTTCTTTCTTTCCTGTCTGTATGTTTTTCATGTTTTGTTTTGATGAGGTCTTAAGTATGTAGATTGATGTCTTTTAGCAGTTTTAGAAAATGTCCAGCCATTCTCTCTTCAGATATTTCTTTTACCTTGTTTTGTTTGTATCTCCCTTATTAGACTTGAGTTAAGTTTAGACTAAATTTGAATTTTTGCTCAGATATTCCTTGTACTATGTTCTGTTTCAACCAACCTTTTTAATCTTGGTACTTCAATTTGTATATTTTCTATTGATCTATATTTGAGTGTAATAATCTTGTTCTGTTCCATCCAATCTGTAATTTAACCCTAAGACTGAATTCTTTAATATCAGATTTTGCAAAGTTTAGTTACAGAGTGTCTTGATTCTGTTTTACGTATTCTAGTCCTTTAGAGATGTTCTCCATCTTTTCCTCCATTTGTCCATTTAAAAATTTTTTCTTTGACATATTAATTACAGTTATTTTCTGTTAAGTCCAATATATGGAAAAACTGCAGATATCCATCTATTACCTACTGTTTCTTTTAATTACCAGCCATATATTATTGCCATGTTTCCTGTCTAGTAATTGTTGGGTTTTTGATGGATAATGTGTCAAGAAGTTATTTTTCACACGCAAAAAAGATTTTCCTCCAGCTGATAAGGGATTGATCATTCTAATCCAATTAGAATTTAAACTTGATAGGGACTTAGCTGAATTATGATTCAGTCTCCCTTTGCTCAACCCCTGTCTAGGACATAATTCTCCAGGTCCTGTGATTGCATATTGGCTCTTCATTTTCTCATCCCTGAAATACTATATTTCCGACTTTGCCCTTCAGATGTTTCACCCCATTCCCCAACATCCTGCCACATGTACTTAAAAACATGTCAATTGTTTGAAAAATGATACTGGTGATGGATTTGATGTATGTCTTTGCTTTGTATCCTTTACAAGAGTACAGGATAATTTCCTTTGCCGTCTAGTTGTTTTTTTTTTTTTTTCTGGCACTCTAGCCTCTGATAGAGGTCTACATTTGGAAAATATCTAACAGGAAAAGCATCCTCTGCATTTGCTTTCTTGTAAGTTTGCAGTTCACCCACCAACAGTTTATAAGGGGTAAAATTCTGCTCGTTATTTTTTCACCCAAAAGATTCTTTCTTTAAAAAAAAAAAAAAAAAAAAAAAAAAAAAAAGCCTGATCTTGAAATCATGCACAAAATTGGAAAATAAAAAAATAAAATAAAATAAAAAACCAAACACCAAAATGGCAGGAGATTTTCATCTTATTTCAGAAAGCCCCTTCTGTCTATAATGTTTGAACTCATCAATTCTTAATTCTTTCAAAAGCTTTTAGGTGTCTTTAAAAATATGTTGAAAATTGTATCCAACCTCTTCTAGTTGTTGAAGCCTGAGCTTTAGTCTACTAATATTATTTACCTTTTTCTCAAAAGTAAAATCCTTTTCTTGGCTTCAGTGATAGGCAAAATTCTTAATTTTTTATAGTGGAAGTAATGAAAAATCTAATGTTTTTTAGTGTCATATTCTATGTCATAGTCTATAAGATACAGTCTTTCAAAATGTCTTTTTTTTTTTTTACTATCTGATAAAAGGTTGAAGGGTTTTATTTTTTTTAATTTTTTATTTTTTATAAACATGTATTTTTATCCCCAGGGGTACAGGTCTGTGATTCACCAGGTTTACACACTTCACAGCACTCACCAAAGCACATACCCTCCCCAATGTCCATAACCCCACCCCCCCTTCTTCTAACCCCCCTCCCCCCAGCAACCCTCAGTTTGTTTTGTAAGATTAAGAGTCACTTATGGTTTGTCTCCCTCCCAATTCCATCTTGTTTCATTGATTCTTCTCCTACCCACTTAAGCCCCCATGTTGCATCACCACTTCCTCATATCAGGGAGATCATATGATAGTTGTCTTTCTCCACTTGACTTATTTCACTAAGCACATCTAGTTCCATCCACATCATCACAAATGGCAAGATTTCATTTCTTTTGATGGCTGCATAGTATTCCATTGTGTATATATACCACATCTTCTTGATCCATTCATCTGTTGATGGACATCTAGGTTCTTTCCATAGTTTAGCTATTGTGGACATTGCTGCTATAAACATTTGGGTGCACGTGCCCCTTTGGATCACTACGTTTGTATCTTTAGGGTAAATACCCAGTAGTGCAATTGCTGGGTCATAGGGCAGTTCTATTTTCAACACAAAATGTCTTTTTTTTTTAAAGAGACAGGTTATACAGAAAAGAACAAAATGAAGTTTTGCAAAAATACACAAAATATATTTGTGTATTTATGGACATTCACAATTAAAATTTAATTTACAATTAAATTAAAATTTCTGAACTTTGATAAATTTATAATAAGGTTGGTCATGTGTTTTCACTCTAGGAGATTGCTCTTTTTGCATATACCACAATTGTTTTAGACTAATTTAAGTTTTCTATTAATTTTTCTATTTGTCACATTCTGTCGTAACTATTATGTCTATACAACTCTTGTCATGAATCTGTGGAATTGAATCACCACAAATCTTCTTTCTTTTTTCTTTCCTACCTCAAAGGATAGGTACTTTATTCTTCCAAATTTTTATTTAAATTCTAGTTAGTTAACATAGTGTAATTCTGGTTTCAAGAGTAGAATTCAGTAATTCATCGCTTAACTTACCACACACAGTGTTCAAATAACAAGTGCTCTCCTTAATACCCATCATCCATTTAGTCCATCCCCCATCTATATCCCTCCACCAACCCTCAGTTTGTTCTCTATCATTGAGTGTTTTATGGTTTGCTTACCCCCCTCTCTTTTTTTCCCTTTCCATATGTTCATCTCTTTTATTTTCTAAATTCTATGTATGAGTGAAATCATATAGTTTTGTCTTCCTCTGACTGACTTATTTTGCTTAGCATATTTCACTCTAGCTCTATCTACTTCACTGCAAATGGCAAGATTTCTTTTTTTTTTAATGGATTAGTGACATTAATGTATATATTTCACATCTTCATTCATTGTCCATTCATCAGTCAGTGGACATTTGGGCTCTTTCCATAGTTTGCCTATTAAAAATGCTGCTGTAAACATCAGGGTTCATGTATCCCTTTAAATCTTTATTTTTATATCCTTTGGGTAAATGCCTAGTAGTATAATTGCTAGATGATAGAGTAGTTCTGTTTTTAACTTTTTTAGGAACCTGCATGCAGCTCTTGAGAGTGACTGTACTAGTTTGCATTCCTACCAAATGTGTAAGAGGGTTCTCCTTTCTCTGAGTCCTCACCAGCATCTGTTGTTTACTGCATTGTTAAGCCATTCTGACAGGTGTGAGGCAGTATCTCATCATGGTTTTGATATGTATTTCCCTGATAATGAGAGATGTTGAGCATCTTTTCATGTGTCTATTTACCATCTGGATGTCTTCTTTGGAGAAATGACTATTCAAATCTTCTGCCCATTTTTTAAATTGGATTGTTTGTTGGGCGTTCAGTTTTATAAATTCTTTGTGTATTTTGGATACTAACTCTTTATCAGATATGTCATTTTCAAATGTCTTCTCCCATCCATAGGTTGCCTTTTAGTTTTGTTGATTGTTTCCTTCACTGTGCAGAATCTTTTTATGATGTTGAAATCCTAATAATTCATTTTTGCTTTTGTTTCCCTTACCTCTGATCATGTGTCTAGTAAAAAGTTACTATGGCCCAGATCAAAGAGGTTGCTACCTGTGTTCTCTAGTATTTAATGGCTTCCTATCTCACATTTAGGTCTTTCATTTATTTTGTATTTATTTTTGTTTATGGTTTAAGAAAGTGACCACTTTCATTCTTTTGCAAGTTGTCTGGTTTTCCTACCACCATTTGTTGAAGAGATCATCTTTTTTCCCATTGGATAGTCTTTCCTTCTTTGTTGAAGATTAGTTGGCTGTATAGTTGTGGGTCCATTTTTGGGTTTTCTAATCTGTTCCTTTTATTTATATGTCTGTTTTTGTGCCAGTACCATACTGTTTTGATGACTACAGCTTTGTAGTCTGGAATCATAATGCCTCCAGCTTTGCTTTTCTTTTTCAGGGTTGCTTTTGCTATTCAGGGTCTTTTGTGGTTCTATACAAATTTTAGGGTTGTTCTAGCTCTGTGACAAATGCTGGTGGTATTTTGATAGAAATTGTATTAAATGCGTAGGTTACTTTGGGTAAGATAGACATTTTAACAGTGTTTGTTTTTCCAATCCATGAGCATGGAATGTTTTTTCCATTTGTTTGTGTCTTCTTCTTCTATTGTTCTATTGTTTTCTATAGTTTTTAGAGTACAGACCTTTTACCTCTTTGGTTACATTTATTCCTAGATATCTTATGGGTTTTGTTGCACTTGTAAATGGGACTGATTCCTTGATTTCTTTTTCTGTTGCTTTATTATTGGCATATAGAAATGCAACAGATTTCTCTATATTGGTTTTATGTCCTCTACTTCGCCAAATTCATGTATTAGTTCTAGCAATTACCATACATTTTTATAAGTAACAGCGAAGACCTACATGTCTGCCAAAATGGTAACTGGATTTTGGGGTTTTGTTTAGTAATTAAAACTTAAGTTGAGATACCAAAAAAAAAAAAAAAATTAGTGTTTCATTTTTACATTTGGGTGTGAAAATTTCTCTTAATGCCATGTTAATGTTGTTTCTAAACCTTCTAATAAGCATCATCATTTTATTGGAGAAATTAATGAAAAATTAGTTAACACATTTTTATATTTGTGTTTTAATAGAGTGTGTTTTACTGATACATTTAATCTATTTATAACAGATATAATATTTATATTGCAATGCTGTGCTTTATATTAAGGATTATGGTCTTTGGGAAAACCTCTCATCTTTCTGTTATTTTTATAGTAATTAAAATGTATGTTTTAAAATGTATTTGAAATGTATAAATTAAATAACAGAAAAGAATTATGGGAGAAATTAGGAAACTCAAGAAAGTTTTATTAGGGCATAAGTTCTATCCTTTTTTGAGTATATGGTTAATCAACATAGTGTAAATGATGACATTTAATCTTTATAACAATTAAGTGTGGTAAGAATAATCATTATAATTATTTTAAACATGAATAAAATAAGGCCTAACAAGGTTAAATGATTCCAAGATTTTATAGCTATAAAATAAGTGAGGTATATTTGTTGAATCTTTTGAAATTATTTTCAAAATATGGGTTAGTTTCTTTTTTTATCTCTTTCACTGTGGATCAGTAAACTGAAGTCTCCAACTATAAGATTATATTATTCTTAATGACTGATGATGCATTTCACAGAATAATTTTCAACAATACAGATTGAGCTGATTTTCTCTTTGTAAGCAGGTGGGAAAAAAACAGAAAAATGTGAAAAAATGATTAATTGAAATTCTAAGCCTTTTTTAGGAGTCTGGAAATGCGGGCTGGACCCAGAAACCATATACCACTTTGATTTGTTTTACAAGGATGATTAAAAAGTATCAGGCAATGTTAGAAATCTAACTTGGCAGTCAAAGCACAATTTATATGTAGCTAACTATATAAATAAATTTTATGCTAGTTTATAAGAGAAATCATACATACACATTTTTTCTCTATTCTCTTCCTAAACTACAAAGTAAGTGAGCGTTATTTTACCTACTTTACGGATGGAGTCACAATTGAAACTTGAGAAACTATAAGTTAACTACTTTGTGAGAAATTATTAGGAACATTTCACTGAGTAAGTCCCAACATAATCACAACTTGGTTATAAGAAACAAAAAAATTGAAGGATTAAAAGTAGTCTAATAAAGGGAGGAGAGAAAGCAGCAAGTTGCTATATCTACCTGATAAAGCTTTGTATCCTATCTTTTTTATCACCCTGGCAGGAGGGAGGCCTTCTTCCATGAATTATATATATTAGTATCACACCTGAAACTTCATTTAACATAACCAGTGTTTTTTATTTATCTTGTGAAGGGAAAGCTCAGAGGTAGATGAAAGGACAGAGATCCCTCTCCACTCATTCTTTCATGACCCAACAAAATTAGTATTCGTTACTGTCTGGAAGCAGGTTCATCTCGTGAACATAAATACATACATGCACACACAGACACACCTAATATTATTTATGTGTCTATTTATGTACTAAACATTATATGTATATACACACATTTAATATGATATAAACAACCAAATTTTAAAATACATATGCATACTTAACATTTGATATAAATGTACATACACACATATGGATTAACAAAAAGCAAATTTAAAAATACACACATACATACATATATATAAACATGTAAAAAAGATGTCCAAGTGCCATCCTGAAGCAGAAAGTGAAGTTCAGAGGTAGATCTGGAGAATCACTATTTTATAAAGGATTGCCAGGTAATCCTTATAATCAGACATGTTTAGGAACAGCAGCTCATATTTCACAATGCAGTAAATAATGCACAATAATACTCTGAGTATATAGATCAGTTGGTATCAGTCTATTACTTTCTCCTAACTTTTATTTCAGAACCAGCTATCTCTAATTCCTCTCTCTGTGCACCTCTATTCCTCTTTCTCTGTCTCTCTCTTCAAGTACTTCTCTTCCTACTGCCAATTTCTGGCCTTTTTGTGAGTGTTTGCCACTCCTGGGGTAATGTCTTATAGTTTCTCTTTTTGTATAAAATGATACTTTTCCACTGGACTTAATGATATTCAGAAACTGTTTTTAATTTTTTCTAACCAGACTACACAGATGTAATAGCCAACAGAAGCTTATTCTAAAAATCAAGTGTGAATCTCATGTTAACGCATATATAGTTTTTGGAGCATTGTACACCTTTTCCTTTCTTCTTTCCTCAGATTTATTTTTCTGGGATGTTATCCCTCCTGATTCTCCTTATATCCATAGAACTCATTTACAGGCTTATGAACTTAGTGAACTTCCAAGTTAGTTATTTCTTTTGAGAGAGGTGGAGAGAGATAGAGACAGAGAGAGAAATGCATTGGCTAAGCAGGCATCTCTCTTATTCTTTAAATTTGAAGTGAATTATATTGTTGCAGAGGCAGTAGGAATACTTTCTCTTGGTGCTGCGTATATATTATTTGATCTGGTAATAAATGTAAAATATAGTCTTACATAAACATACATATAAGTTAACAGTTGAAGGTGGCAAATGAATTATAGAATACAAAACTAGTCCCTAGTAGCCTGACTGTTCTGTGTGTATGAAATTGTATACTATGTGAACAGAGCTTCTTTAAAAGACTTTTCCTGAATTATATTTCTAACAGTGTAAGGAACCAGGACCTTGAAGTAAACCTTTTCATTTTTGAAAGTGCATTTACTACTTTAAGATTCTGTCTGGAATCCTCTGTGCATTTATACGCTGCTTCCTACTTCTTGCCCTGTGTACCTGAGTTCTGACACAGTGGAACATAAGAAACCAGCTTATCCTCCAAAGCTCATTTCTGACTGCTGATAGGGTACAGGTCAGTGCTAGTGTAGACTGCTGTATCTTATTTCTTTGTTACCTGTGAGCTGTGTGTTGAAACTCAAGTGAAATGCAATATTTTAAATCAATCAATCAACGAATGTTGATTGATCACTCATAATATGTTAGGAAAAGAAGGATATTAAAGTTGTATGAAGCAAGACCCATACCCACAGGGAACTTAAAATTTAGTTAGCTGGTAATTTTTTTTTTAATGTGAAGAATTACATACCAATAACACCATAGATAGTGTTAAAATGCAAGCTGAAGTTTAGGAGATAGTAGTTGCAAGATATATAGTAGAAAAAATATTGGTAAAATATTCGTAACCAGAATATTTGACTATTGCCTACCTATCAGTGAAAAGATAAACAATTCACATGCAAATGATATAAACAAATAATTCAGCTTGCAGGCAGTAGTTTGCGGATTCCTGAGGTAGAAGGCTATTGTTATAATACTGATAGCACTGATTATGATGACAACAGTGAGAGTTATGAAATAGGACTGCATGTATACTTTGCAATCAGTCAACAGGTTTTGCTGTAAGTTTGTTGTGGTTTGGAAGGAAAAAAATGTGTCAGAGATGATTTCAAGATTTGATCTGAGCAACTCAAGGTGAAGATTGCCATTTTACCAACCTACAAAAGATAAAAGGGAATCAGATGTGAAAAAGTCAATTAGAAATTCAGATTGGGACATGTCAAGCTATCTGAAATCCAGATGGGAAATGACTAGGAAGTAATTGAAAAAACATATCTGGAGCTCATGATCTTTGGGATAGAGATAAACTTTTAGAAGTTATCAGTGTAGAGATAGTATCAAAGTCATGGGACTTGATCATATTACCAAGAAATAAACATAAAGTGGTTTTAATAATGGGCCGTGGACTAAAAGCAATAATGGCACATGCAAATGGTGGGGTATAGTGAAAATTTATTAGAAGAAAAGGTTCTGGTTCCTAGCAAAAAAGAAAGGTTGTTGCACTTGGCTTCTAGAGAACAAGCTGGAAAAACCAGAGATAGTCAGAAGATAATTATTGCCATTGAGATTATGGAGAAGTTTTAGTTGCTGATAATAGAAGAACTTATCATCTTAACCCTGGGAGTATACAACTGAGGTAGAGCTAGATCAAGATAATCTGAGTAGAGAAGGTTAAGAAACTCAGAGGCTATATTTGAAGAACTTTTTATGTTTATTAAAATTATGAAGAATATTGACATGAGAAATATGGAAGCTATAATGGAGCTAAATCAATAAATGAAAAGAAATACTGAGTCTCTAGATAATTACAAAAAGAAAGAATAAAGATGGATGAAGATATTTACATGAGTCAAAATATTTTTTTTTAAATTTTTATTTGTAAATGGAATAGGGAGAGAAAATGATCTGGAAGTAGCAATGAGAAATACTGACCACACTTCCAGATTTGGTAATTTGAAAGCTATGGGACAAAAAACATATCACCTGAGAGAACTGCAAGGAAACCACTGTGGTTAGAAAGCTATCAGGTTTCAAGTAAAACAGGAAGGAGAAGGGAATGCTCAGAGAAGATACTAAGACTAACGGAGACTGAAATCCCTGTTTCAGGAACAATGGAAGATTCTTGGGAGTTGGGATAAAGTAGGAGATGGAGTAATCATAAGGGTGCATGGAAACTTATAAGAATGGGATTCTAGGTGATGAGAGATGGCAGTCATCTTTTAGGAACTGAAGTAAGCAGAAATAAAGGACATAGTTGGTCCTGATAGACTACAAGGTATTTCAGGCTACTGAGGCTATTGACCAGGAGGAAAGGGAAGGTAATGGAAGAATTGCCAGAAATGCCAAGCCAGGGCATCTCCTTTTTCTTCTATGGATGGAGATGCAGACCCTACAGGAGGGGCAGTGTTAACCAGAGGCAGGGGGATTTATGTTTTACATAACAATGAAATAGGAGTAGAATTAAAGAAAGAAAGAAAAGGACAGACAGGCAAGCATTCTCAGTACAATAATTAATATTAATTTGAGAGGAATGAGGTGTTGGGTTTCCCCCCTTTTTGATAGAAAGTAGCCATGTTTAAACTTTGAAAATATATGGTAAAATATAAATGCTAAAAAATTAGGGTAGCCATTTATATAGATAGAAATGAAATTTATGAAAATGAAATGTATATCTTATATAGATGGAAATGAAATTTATAGCTTCTGATATAATATGGAGTAGAGAGATAAAAGAGAAGGAGGGGATAAAAAATAGCAAATCAACAGAAGACAAATACAAAAGAAAACAGGAGTAAGGTAGACTTTGATATATCAGCAATTATAATAATTACAAATGAATTAAATTCATCTATTAAAATCTGAAGTATAGGGGCGCCTGGGTGGCTCAGTGGGTTAAGCCGCTGCCTTCGGCTCAGGTCATGATCTCAGGGTCCTGGGATCGAGCCCCGCATGGGGCTCTCTGCTCTGCAGGGAGCCTGCTTCCCTCTGTCTCTCTCTGCCTGCCTCTCCATCTACTTGTGATTTCTCTCTGTCAAATAAATAAATAAAATCTTTAAAAAAAAAAAATCTGAAGTATATAAGACTGATTTTAAAATTAAAACTAAATTTAACATGTGCCTAAAAAAACATTTAAAACATTAGGACACATTGAATGTGTAGATTGTTCTGGGTTGAATCGACATTTTAAACAATATTTTTTCTTCCATCCATGAACATGGGATGTTTTTCCATTTCTTTGTGTCTTCCTCATTTCTTTCTTAAGTGTTCTGTAGTTTTTAGAGTACAGATCCTAGAGTACAGATCTGTAGTTTTTAGAGTACAAACCTAACCTTTTGGTTAGGTTTAGTCCTGGTATCTTATGGATTTTGATACAATTATAAATGGGATCAGTTCCTTAATTTCTCTTTTTTCTGTCTCATTTGTTAGTGTATATATTTCTACCCATTGATTTTATGTCCTGCCACATTGCTGAATTCCTGTATGAACTGTAGAAATTTTGGGGTGGAGTCATTTGGGATTTCCACATAAAGTATCATGTCATCTGCAAAGAGCGTGAGATTCATTTATTATTTGCCAATTTGAATGCATTTTATCTCTTTTTATTGTCTGATTGCTGAGGCTAGGACTTGTAGTGCTATGTTCAACAACAGTATTGAGAATGGGCATCCCTGTTGTGTTCCTCATCTTATGGAAAATCTCTCAGTTTTTCGCCATTGAGAATGATATTTGCTGTAGGGTTTCTATAGGTGACTTTTATGATATTGAGTTATGTTCCCTCTATCCCTACACTGTGGAGAGTCCTAATCAGAAAGGATGCTATATTTGCTCAAATGCTTTTTCTGCATCTTTTGAGAGGTTCATATAGTTCTTGTCTTTTTGTTATTAATGTGGATATTGTACTTTGCCAAATGCTTTTTCTGCATCAGTTGAGAGGATCACATGGTTCTTGTGCTTTCTTTTATTAAATTGATGTATCACGTTGATTGAGTTGAAAATATTGAACCACTCTTGCAGCCCAGGAATAATCCCACTTGGATGTGGTGAATAATCCTTTTAATGTACTGTTGGATCTTATTGGCTAGTATCTTTGTGTTTTGGCATCCATGTTCATCAGGGAAATTGGTCTGTAATTCTTCTTTTTTGATGGGGTATTTGTCTGGTTTGGGGACCAAAGATACAAATATAGTGATCCAAAGGGGCACCTTTACCCCAGTATTCATAGCAGCAGTTTCCGCAGTAGCCAAACTGTGGAAAGAGCTAATTTGTCCATTGGCAGTTGAATGGATAAAGAAGATGTGGCATATATTATATACAATGAATTGTTATTCAGTCATCAGAAAGAATGAATACTCACCATTTACATCGACATGGATGGAACTGAAGGGTATTAAGCTGAGCGAAATAAGTCAATCAGAGAAAAACAATTACCATACGGTTTCACACATATATGGAATATAAGAAACCACACAAAGGCTCTTAGGGTAAGGAAGGGAAAACTGAAGGGGAGTAATCAGAGGAAGGAAAACCATGAGAGATTCTTAACTACAGGAAACAAGCTGAGATTTGCTGGAGGGGAGGTAGGTGAGGGGGTGGGGTAATTGGGTGATGGGGATGAAGGAGGGCATGTAATGTGATGAGCACTGGGTGTTATATGCAACTGATAAATTATTGAACAATATATCCTAAACTAATGAATACTATATGTTGGCTAATTGAATTTTAATAAAAAAAATTTAAAAAATTAAAACAGGAAAAATGAATATAAAATGTGAAATATACATGAGAAAAATACTAAACAAGTTATTAACATCTTTCAAAATATGATTTTAGCAAACGGATGTATAGAAAACATAAAAGTAAAAGAAAATTTATAAGAAAGTTATTTAAATAGTAAACTTATAGGCACCTAATAATGCATCTTTGAAATACAGAAAACGAAACAAGAAGACAAAATTACAAGAACATGTTACCATAGTACAAAAGGTTAATACAAAAGTTTTAGATGATATGGGTGATAATTGTCTACAGTATAGAATATATGGACTATAATATGATGTAGTATTAAGTAGATTCCTGTGAGCAATGAAAAGAAAGTGTTCTTTTTTTTCCCCCCAACCATTCATGGAACATTGGCAAAGATTGAGTATCATAAAAGTCACAAAAAATACCTTACCAATTTTTATTAAGCTTCAATTATCAAGTCATGTACAGTGAATAAAATTAAATAAAATTAGAGATCATGAAGAAAATATGACTTAAAATAAAATATCTAGATACTAAAATTTCACTCCTACATAGTTCAAATTAACATTAATATTTTATTTCTTTTCTTTATTTTTTAAAATATCTGTTTCTTTATTTGAGAGAGAGAAAGAGGTAGAGGAGGAGGGTAGGGAGAAAGTCTTAAGCAGATTCTCTATAGAGTATGGAGCCCAATGTGGGGATTGATCTCAGGACCCTGAGATTAGGACCTGAGCTGAAATCAAGAGTCTGATGCTTAGCCAACTACACCACCTACGCGCCCCTAATATTTTATTTCTTTTAAACTATAAAAGTCTTAAAGCAATTATAACACAATTTTTGGTAATAGGTAATTTGCACTTTTATTAGTTTAAGTTTTGTATATTTTATTTCAACTATTTTTTTAAAAAGGCAACAACCTGCTGGGCTTAGGGTTTCTTTCTTGTTCTTTCTCCAGCTCCTTTAGGTGTAGGGTTAGGTTGTGTACCTGAGACCTTTCTTGTTTCTTGAGAAAGGCTTGTACCGCTATATATTTTCCTCTCAGGACTGCCTTTGTTGTGTCCCACAGATTTTGAACCGTTGTATTTTCATTATCATTTGTTTCCATGATTTTTTTCAATTCTTCTTTAATTTCCCGGTTGACCCATTCATTCTTTAGAAGGATACTGTTTAGTCTCCATGTATTTGGGTTCTTTCCAAACTTCCTTTTGTGGTTGAGTTCTAGCTTTAGAGCATTGTGGTCTGAAAATATGCAGGGAATGATCCCAATCTTTTGATACCGGTTGAGTCCTGATTTAGGACCGAGGATGTGATCTATTCTGGAGAATGTTCCATGTGCACTAGAGAAGAATGTGTATTCTGTTGCTTTGGGATGAAATATTCTGAATATATCTGTGATGTCCATCTGGTCCAGTGTGTCGTTTAAGGCCTTTATTTCCTTGCTGATCTTTTGCTTGGATGATCTGTCCATTTCAGTGAGGGGAGTGTTAAAGTCCCCTACTATTATTTTATTATTGTTGATGTGTTTCTTTGATTTTGTTATTAATTGGTTTATATAGTTGGCTGCTCCCACGTTGGGGGCATAGATATTTAAAATTGTTAAATCTTCTTGTTGGACAGACCCTTTGAGTATGATATAGTGTCCTTCCTCATCTCTTATTATAGTCTTTGGCTTAAAATCTAATTGATCTGATATAAGGATTCCCACTCCTGCTTTCTTCTGATGTCCATTAGCATGGTAAATTCTTTTCCACTCCCTCACTTTAAATCTGGAGGTGTCTTCGGGCTTAAAATGAGATTCTTGGAGGCAACATATAGATGGGTTTTGTTTTTTTATCCATTCTGATACCCTGTGTCTTTTGACAGGGGCATTTAGCCCATTAACATTCAGGGTAACTATTGAGAGATACGAATTTAGTGCCATGGACAGATGAATGGATCAAGAAGATGTGGTATATATACACAATGGAATACTATGCAGCCATCAAAAGAAATGAAATCTTGCCATTTGCAACAACATGGATGGAACTAGAGCGTATCATGCTTAGCGAAATAAGTCAAGCAGAGAAAGACAACTATCATATGATCTCCCTGATATGAGGAAGTGGTGATGCAACATGGGGGCTTAAGTGGGTAGAAGAAGAATCAATGAAACAAGATGGAATTGGGAGGGAGACAAACCATAAGTGACTCTTAATCTCACAAAACAAACAGAGGGTTGCTGGGGGGAGGGGCGTTGAGAGAAGGGGGTGGGATTATGGATATTGGGGAGGGTATGTGCTTTGGTGAGTGCTGTGAAGTGTGTAAACCTGGCGATTCACAGACCTGTACCCCTGGGGATAAAAATATATGTTTATAAAAAATAAAAAGTTTAAAAAAAATAAAATAAAAAATAAAAAGGCAACAACCCTGACAATCAGAAGCATATTAGCTAATGTTGTAATTACATGATATTTCACTCATCAGACTGAAAAATTGATAAAATTCAATGTTATTTAGGATTGGCAAGGATATAGAAAAAATGTACTTTCACACAATCCTGTACCAATGAGGAAAATAGATGCTACACAGAGCAACATGAATATAATCTAGTGAGTAAAATGCTCATTTCCTAATATTCAGCAATTCTGCTGTTCATATACCTTAAAGAACATTTTGTAGACATACACATGGGCCGTATTATAAAGCTAATCAAGTGTTGTCTACAAAGGTGAGAAACTGGAAACTTACTTATTCATCAATAGGAGATGAATGAATAAATAATGGTATATCTATACAATGTGTTACACTACACAGCAGCAGGTAGGAGTAAACTTTATCCCACTATTATACATATATATGTGTGTAGGTATATGTAAGTATATTATTTTCTACAACCTTTCTGAAAGAAAAAAATTGAAATAAATCATCAATCCAGTAGTGTAATTTTCATGTTTTATGTATCTCTTTTTCTTCATCTATTGAGAGGTTCATATAGTTCTTGTCTTTCCATATATATAATATTTAATTTATATTTATTAATATGAAAAATGTATATACACACACACTTATGTGCATGGATACAGATGGATATTTGAATCAAAATTAAAAAAGAAAAATTGCATAGAAATTCTGAGAGGATTAGCTCTTGGAATAGATAGAGGACATGGAATGGGATAGAAATGTTGACAAAGGGGGATTTTTAAATGTTTTGTTAATACTTAAATAATAATATACATACACTTATTCTTAATTATATATAGGCATATACCAGTAGTAACTTTTAGAGAATATGTATGTGAGAAGAATAATAAAAGCAAACATGACAGAAAGAGTTAATTCTTGGGGCGTACAATATGAGTGGCTTTTTTATGGTTTGTACTTTTCTGTATATTTTAGATATTTTAAAAAAAACTTAAATCCCAATGTATTTGATAAATAACAAATAAATCAACAGATTTTGTGGGACAAGAGATTATTTTCAAATGAATTGACAGTAAATTCTACTTTATTTCAGGAAAGGTAGAGATGCATGTAAGCTGTGGTGTTCTGAGACAGTTTCAATAATGAGAATGTGCTGTGGTTGAAATAATGTGTGGACACTTGCAGATGAAGAAAAGTCATTTCCAGAATACTGAATGGAATAATCTAAAGAGGAAATAGCTAGCTTCATATTCAGAGAGCAGTAAGTAGACTAATGAGATGAGCATCTAGCCATATACAGATTAAATGGAAAAATGGATTAGGCCAGAGATTACTGGTAAGCAATACAGAAATATAAAAAACCATAGAAGACCAGAAATTTGCATAATCTGCTTTAGGGAGCGAATAAAAGCAGGATTATAGAACGGTGTTCTCAGAGAAGTTGGTGTTCTTGGTAGGGAATCAAGGTAAGGACTCACATGCAAGATAAAAGTAAAGAAAAGCCAAGGCCTGGTTACTGAATGAGAATATTGGTTTAGTTAGAAGAGAATGAGGGGAGAATCTGCTTAATGTGGTATCTTTGATTTCTAGGTAGTGGTATTTGTGGTATCTTTGATTGCTAGGTAGATACTCTTGTTGGCTTCACCAGTGCCCAATTGCTAAACCTTTCTTCCTTGCCTTTCTTTATGCAGTTAAGTGTGCCCATATGACACTGTTCTTCCACATGAGATGTAAGTAGAATTTGTTGGGGGCTTCTGTTGAATATTTTGTTTTTCTGATAAAAAAGTTTTGTTTTTTTTTTCTTTTGGCTTATGTTACCCGTTTCTCCCTTCTTCCAGTGTCAACTCCGTATGTAATGGATATCACTCTAGCAGCTTTCTAGCAACCCTAAAGGCCAAAACCCTCATAGAAGTTCTGGTATGAACATCATTGTACAATCTAGGCTACAGCTATTTACTTTTTATTATGAGAGAAAAATTAGCCTTAGTTTATGTAGTGTATTATGATCAAGTTTTTTATACTTACAGCTGAAAGCATTCCTGATACATTTGTTATATAACCTAGAAAGTTATTTAAATGTTCAGAGTTTTAATTTCCTCATTATTTCATTTTATGTGTATTGAATGAGATAATAAATATTTTGTGCTTAGCTCAGTGCTTAATATAAATACTGCTTAATAAGTGGTATTACTCATTGTAGTCACTGTTAAAACAAGAATTGGTGACAAGGCAGATTTGAGGTAGAGTGAGGAACATAATTCCTATATTGTTCTTGCTTAGGAATAGAGATAGTCCCAGATTTGCAGCTAGACTAAGCCTAGAGATATGAATTAAGTGCATTAGTCATCAAGATTGGATGGATATAGAAATAGGCCTAGGATTAATTACTTATATAACATATATATATATATATATGTGTGTGTGTGTGTGTATATATATATATATCATATATATATATATCATATATATATGATTTTATTTATTTATTTGACAGAGATCACAAATAGGCAGAGAGGCAGGCAGCAGGTAGGGGGGAAGCAGTCTCCCTGCTGAACAGAGAGCCTGATGCAGGGCTCAATCCCAGGATCCTAGGATCATGATCTGAGCCAAAGGCAGAGACTTTAACCCACTGAGCCACCCAGGCGCCCCTAAATATATTTTTGATATATAGTTAATATTCCCATACTGATGGTGCACATGTGCCCTGATAACGTGCTACACAGCATGGATTAATCTCACTTGGTCTAGATTGGCCCCAGATGTGTAACTACAGCTATTGACTTAGAACTATAGCTACTTATAATCAGTGCTGAGGAATCTATTAAGAAAAAATGATGTTCTGTAACCACAGGTTTCATATTTTTCCATGAGTTATTTTAGCCTGTCAGCATTGCTTAGTAATAATAATTGAGTTTATTATTTGCACTTGGTTTGGTGGAGCCTGGCCTATGACAGGGCAGTGGGGGTGCCAGGGTGGTTGGGGAGAAATATGGTTTCAATAGCTAAAGGAGGCCACATAGTTAGAATATGTCCAAGTTACTAGTTCACTATAAGATACCTCTACTACAAGAGGAGGCTGGGGGGGCACCTGAGTGGCTCCATTGGTTAAGCATCTGCCCTCAGCTTGGGTCATGATGTGGGGGTTCTTGGATCCAGTCCTGAGGTGGGTTGCCTGTTCAGGAGGAAGTCTGCTTCTCCCTTTCCCTCTGCTCCTCACCCCTGCTTATGTGCACTCTGTCTCTCACTCTGTCTCTCTCAAATAAATATAGAATCTTTAAGAAAACAAAGGATAAGAGGTTGGGGTTTCTGATAGTGAGATATGGGTAGCAATTAGAGATCTGCACACAGTATATACCATGCAACTCGAGCAGTGGAAAGAGAACAAAGAAGCCTGAATTGGTGTCTCCAGACAATTTAATTCTTCTGCTTCTATATTCTTCTCCTGCTGTTGCTGTACTATATCTTTTGCTAGTAAAAGGCTATTACAGGGGTATAAACCATTTGGTCCAGTGAGCCCTTTTAATAAACATTAATATCATTAATAGATAATTAATGTGTATGCTTATGGTTAAGTGCTATCATATTAAGAATTATATCATATTTATAGTTTAAATAATTATGGCACAAACAATGTAACAAAATAATCACTCATCAAATTCCACCACCAATATTTTTTAAAGGCTCTCTTCACATTTTTGACTCCTCCAGGACTAAAAACTACCTTGAATTTTTATGTTAATCAAATACTTACTTTCCTCTAGAGTTCTAGTACATTTGTATGTAACTCTAAACAAATATTATTTAGAATTTGTCTGGTTTTGAAGTATGATGAATGAAATCATAAAGTATGATTTATTTTCTGACTTGCTATTTTTCAGCTTCATGTCGTGTATTTAAGATTCATCCGTGTAGTTTTTAGCAGCTATTGTTTATCCTTTTTAATGTTTTATATTCCATTGTAGGAACCTACCATAATTTATCTATTCTCCCACTAACTGACATTTGGTTTACTTCCAATATTTTGTTATAAACAGTTGCCACAATTAATATTCTTGGCTATGACTCATGGTTGGACAGATGCAAGAGCTCCTCTAGGTAGATGCATAGAAGGGGAATTTCTGAGTTACAGGTTTTGCACATGTTCAACTTTATGAGTTCATGCCGTAACCCAAGGTTGTACCAATTTGGACTCTTGCTAGCATTTCAGTATGATTTTCCATAAGTCAGTAATTTGTGGACAGTTAAGTACCCATAGATTCTTAAGGAAATAAGTAAGGTCTTTGTAGTGTAATATGTCTTGAATTAAATGTTGGGAATTTTTAGGGCAATATGTTTGAGTACTTTTAGGTATTTGTTTAGATTCATATATTTGTATGCCACAGGAATCAGTGAATTTTCAAATTAATTTGGAATATTTTAGATTAAATATTGGGTATTTACACTTTAATGTTGTTTTTCTGCTTTTTTAAAATCAGAAAATCATGTATTTTTGTTTTATAAAGTTTAATAGAACATTGGAGACTGACAGAAACAAGTCAAGATATCTGCTTTATACAAACTTTATAGAAAGCTTTATTGTAATAACCATAATGAGTATATTATTTTAGGGCAGCTGGAAGCTCTGCGTAAATGGGATTGTTTGATATGCAGTATTTTATGATTTAAAGCTTCATTTTTGTTTTATCAAGATTAGTACTCTAGAATCTGCCTGAATGCCATGTCTGAAAAGTTATGGTTTAATAAGAAATATCAGATATAGCAACAGGAAAATTAAAAGATTAAATCTGCTGGTTCCCAAATATAATCCTGGGAAAAATCATGTAAACTCTCTGCCCACCAGCTCCTTCACCTGTAAATGGCTGATCTTTTGTTATTCTTAGCTAAGAGAAATTGTATAGAAGAAAGTACTTCATAAAGTCCAAAATTTCTACCTAAGATATTGTCAGGTGCCCAATTAGTTATTTTTATTATAAGTCATAGTTCCTTGGTACAAGCAACATAAGACCAGTTACATGGAATAGGAATTTACTAAAGAAGCTATGTAAAATCCCAAAGTATCGCTAAGAGGGCAAAGGTACCAGCAGAAAGACCCCAAATCATGCAACAGTACTGGTTCAGCAGTGATGCTACTTCCTCCCCTTTTGCATCTCAGTTGCCCGCATATGCATTTCTGATAAAAATGGGAACCAGACTGCATTTTGCTGCCAACACTGCCAACCTCTGCCCTGCTCTGGCCACTTCTGTGGGGCTCTCCTTTTCTTTGCACCCTAGCTGATGAATCAATTTCTAGGGTGATTTTGGTGATTGGCATATCAGGTGACTGCATCAAAGTCAAAAGGAAGAATAGAAAACAAAGCAGACTATCTGGAACAAGAGTTTCAGTTAAGGGGAGTCAGGTCATGCTGGGTGACCACAAGTAATGAGTAACACCCATATTGTTTTCTTTAATTCCTTCAGAAATGTTGATAAAACAAAGGTGCAGAAACATTATCTAAATCACAAGAATTATTATGGGGCAGACTTATGAATTGAAACCGTATGTGCCTTGACTTCCAGAATACAACCATCAAACTATTCTAAATTGTTTCAATAAGAGGTGAGCCTGCTGTGCTTACTTCAGTGTTTTCTTCCCCTTAATACCTGGAGACCAAGGAATAAATTTGATCTCTTTTAACATTACTAATGCCCTCGAATAGTTAATGATAAAGCTATTAACTTCAAACACACAACACAAAACAAAACATGGTGTTTTTCCTGGTTTGTGTGGGCAAAGGTTCTCTATGTTTTAAACTGTGCACTATGCTATAAATCCTATATTTTGTCATAAATCAAAAAGAGTGAAATGTGGTTAAGAAATGAGTGTGCTGCTGAGACACCGGAACAGATTCATCCATTTAAATAGCATGCAGATCTGTCTACATTTCATTGACCCCTTTCCAAATATAAAGTGCTGCATAAATTCTTAATGATAACAACTGTGACCTAAGTTACTGTTGTCTAATGGCTTTCAGTTTTAAATGTTGATGTAGTAAGTCCAGTTCATGAGAGACTAGTGCCTACACCATGGAAACCTCTATCACAATCAGCACTACTTTGCAGGCTAAGCAGAAAGGCCAAGTTTGAGTAAAGAGGCTAAATTCCCTTCTTTTTGTGGAACTTGCTACCAGCTTGGTGTTAGAATATTGAATATAGCCACTTTACACAAATTCATATTTAAGGATGAGGGAAAGCATGACAGAGGCAATTTGCATTGAGACGACAGTGTATGTATTAGAATGGGTTTATGGTAGAGTTGGGAGACCTAGCTATGTTTGAGCACCTGGGCTGTTGTAATCTTAGGCAGGTCCCTTAAACTTTGTCACCCTTAGTTACTTTATCTGTAACAGCGATGATAGTTTCTATTGCACAACTTGGTATATCTTTAAAAAAAAAAAAAAAAAAGGAAAAAAAAGAACGAGAAAGCATTGTGGTAAACTGCTATTCAGATGTAGATCATAGGTATTATTGTTTTTAACTTATTGTTAAATGATTTGTCACAGAGTTTGATAGCAGTACCAAAGTGGTTTAAAAAAAAAAATAAGGAAAAGGAAAATAGTGAAACATGTATGGATTCAATCAATGCAGCATTGTACTTTTTTTTCAGCTTTCTGAGGTATAATTGACAAACTTGTAAGGCATTTATAGTGCACATTACGATGATTTGATATATGTATACATTTTGAAAAGATTCCTTCCATCTAATGAATCATGCCTCAACTCACACATTTACATATAGTTTTTGTGTGTGTTTGTTTTGGGTGGGAACAGTATTACTTTTTATTTGGGGGAAATGTTGTGAGTCTTCTTGACTCTTACTTGGTGGGGATTTATTGTTAACAGTGACAGGTAGGCTGCTCCCACTGAAGAGAGGTTGCTGCTCTTATTATTAAGCAGAGCTCCAGAACTGCTTTATGGTTTCAGCATTGCCTAAAATACAGCTCTTAAATTCACTGGCATATCGTAACAATTCTGTCTGAAATGATATCTGAAATCCATTCATTTTCTCTGTCTTGTCTGCATACTTCCACTCTTTCTCACTTTTAATATATTCCTCACTCACCGCCCTTGAAGTCTTTAAAAAAAATAATTAAATCGTGTTTCTTCCTGACTTAAAAATATTTAATGGTTTCCCATTGCATTTAAAATGAAATCCAGACTCCACGTATGCAGAATCTGGTACCTGCCTCCTTCCGTATTTATATCTGATGTCACTCACCTCTCTCTGACTTCAACCACAAAGGCATTCTTTCCTGTTTTCCATTTGACCAGCACTTTGCTGCCTCTGAGAGCTTTACTGATGCTTGCTCCTCTAGAATGCTCAGCGTCCCTATTTTCCCAAAGTTAACACCTCCAACTTCAAGTCTCAAGATAAATGTCAGATCTTCAGAAAGGCATTTCCTGACTCGCTCCTTACTCCCACCCCTCATTTAAATTAAATTAATTTATTTGTTACTATGCTTTTGGTCTGGCTTCTTCATTAGAATGAGAGCTGCATGATGGCAGGGGCCATGTTTATCAAGATCACTAATGTTTCTCATGCCCTTAGCAAAAGGTCTGGCACCTAATTTATGCTCATTATATATCTATGGCTGATTGCAAGAATGGTTCCCTGACTGTCTAACAACTTATCAGGATGGATGATATTTTAAAATTTGCTCCTTCCCCCTAAAAATGAAAAAAAAAAAAAAAAACACTATTTGTCAATTAAAATATCAGTATTATTCCCGAGAGTCTGCGTGCAAATTTGAATTTTTTTTAACAACGTGATTTCCCATTACAGTTTCATGAATTATTTAACATTTACCTTAAGTGATGTTGTTAAGTATCTGTTCTTAACAATTGAAAAATGCCTATCTTCAGAATCTTGAACAAAGAATCAATAGTATTTGGGAAGCAGCAGGTTTGAAGTACATTGATATATTTTGGAGGTAGCTCACCCCCTAATTCACAGCCTAACATTCTCTCTGTCATATCTGAACCATTTAGTTTAGTCATATGGTATCCCATTGACAAGCGATTTATTATTTCCTGAGACCTTGCATTCCATTTTTGAACAGTTCTGGTTGCTAGAAACTTCTTCCGTTTATCTGAGCCAGTCTTTTACTCTCTTCCCTCTATTTCTTGCAGTTCTATAAATTTTTTAGCCATAGAAATTAGGCTGGTCTGTTTGATGCATGAATCCTTCAACTATTTGGAGATAGACATGTTGAATCCTCCTTATCTCTTTCTTCTAGCTAATCTTTATCTTTTCCTTATGCCATTAACCTCCAAATAAATACAGAAAATAAGTTTAAATAAAGTTTTTTCTGCATTTCTGTGAAGAATCATATTAAAGTGAATAATAACTTTCAGTGCATTTCTGGTCTAAATTTGTGATTATGATTAAATGGGAAACATGCATTGCACATAAATATTGATAACTTCAGTGTTTAGCTTTAAAATTATATTACTTTATTATTTGTTTGCTTTTACCAAGTTTCCATATATATATATATTTTTTTTTTTTGGTAAAGTTAGGTAGTTCTTTGAACTAGACTTAACAGAAAATTAAGTTATGCAAGTTTTTTTTTTAAGATTTTATCCATTTATTTGACAGAGAGAGATCACAAGTAGGCAGAGAGGCAGGCAGAGAGAGAGGAAGGGAAGCAGGCTCCCCACTGAGCAGAGAGCCCAATGTGGGACTCCATCCCAGGACCCTGAGATCATGACCTGAGCCGAAGGCAGCAGCTTAACCCACTGAGCCACCCAGGCGCCCCAGTTATGCAAGTTTTTTAGATTTATAGATAATATCTATATAAACTATGAATGCAATTGTCTTTTTCTCATGAATAGCCAAACATAATTCACCTTTTTTTCCCTATGCCATCTTATATATGTATTTACTTGAGAAAAAAAACTTAAGGGGAAAATTTAACTGTCAAAATTCTAACCCTACACTAACAAACTATCTCTTTGCTATTTGATTTAATAATTTTAGCCAAGAATATCTAAGTATTAATTGTGAATTTATGATGACAAGAGAGTAAAAGAATTATCTAGAATGTATTTTTATAAGCAGTTTTATAATTTCACTAATTTTAATGTGTTATCTTTGCAAAATATTAACAACTGTGGAATCTAGTTTGGTAATAGCATTTTATACATGTGTCTATCCTGATTTCATCTGTTATAAAAGATGATCATATAAAGAGAAACATAAACCTGCTATAAATAAAAATAAAAAAAAAAACAGTGAGCTACATTTATGCTTGTTGAGAGTTTATAAAAAGTTTTTTTTCTCATTCATTATTACTGTCTTTCCAAAAATGGATTCTCTCTGAAAACTATCAGAAGTGAAAGAGCAGCTGACCAAAATCATGTGAATGAAACAAATTTGAGAAAAGTTAAAACTCTTTGTTATGAAACTTGAGTTCAGTCTTCTTTCTGGATTTTAGCCGAGAGGGGAGTTACTATAGAATTCATATCTGCATTACTATAAATGAACAAAGTCTATTACTTTGAAGAGAGTTTACTCTAGCATTCCTGACCCTATCTACTTTTCCAGCTCTTTTCTGAATCTTGCTGCAATGATTGGATTAGGAATGGACAAATGACCCAAACTGAGCCGATGGTATTTTTGCTAGTGTTTTCAAGAATGAAATTATTTTCTCCTTGGGCTAGCCAGGGCTGCAGGTGGCCATCAATACCACAACATGGGGGAGGATCTGCCTTAAAATCAAGCCTGAAAAGATGACAGATGGAAGAATTGAGTAACCTGATGACATTTGAACACTGTCTTAAAGCTCTTGAATTTACTAGAAAAAGAAGCCAAACATTTGTTTCCATATTTGTATTAGTATATGATTGCTTTACCAGAAAAAGAAGGCAAACATTTCCATATTTGGATTAGTATATGATTGCTTTTTGTCACTTGTACTGAAATAATCCTGACTTTTACACATAATATATGTTGTGTCTATTTTAACTCTTCAGATAAAATGAAATAGTAAAAAAACTAGAAAATTTCCTGCTGCATTTGTATCTCTTTTTGGGGACCTATACCATGGATGTATACATATAGTTATTTTATTTGCTTTAGTGTGTTATGGTATAGCTTTGTTTAAATGGTATACTATAGTTTAGATATCATGTAGCTCTCTAAATGCTTACCTCAGTCATTTGTACAGAAAAAAATACTTGTTTTTAATTTATGTGACCAAATATCAGCTAATATCCTCTTGTGCTATGAGACTTCAATTACTTGGCTGGATGCCTCTGTTCAGTATCATGTGAAAATGCCATGTCTTCCCTAAGAATTTTGTCAATTCTTTTTAACCTATGTGCTCAAGGTCTCCATCCTTTCCATTAATCTTTTAGTCTCCCGTATGTCACGTTACATGACTCTTTTGTTTCATTTATGCCTGTTTAGACTTGTAACTCAGTCTTTTTAATTTCACTGAAACCTTTCACACAAGGCACAGGCACATATGCATCACAAGCTTTTAATGGTGTGGAGGGACAAAGAGCGATTTGCACTGCAGCCAGTAATTTATTACTGGTTACCTGTTCCCAGTAGTTAGACATATATGTCTTGCCCAGATTTTGCTCTTGCTCTTCCTTTTACTACTCTTTCTCCCCCTCTCCTCCCCTCCTTCCTTCCTTTCCCCTCTCGACACCCCTCCACTACCCTCCCCTTCTATTTTCTCTCTCTCTGCCTCTCCTAATTCCTGTTCATTTTAAGGGTATTTTAGCTTCTCTTTTCCTCCTTCCCAGCACCGTTCCTAAAGTATCACCTTTTGTACTAAAATCACTATTAGGCTGTTTACCTAAATAACCTCCTTCTGAGCTCTCAAAGTGAGTTTTTTTGCCCTCAAAGTAACAATTTTTTTGCTCTCTCAAGGTAATTCCCCATCCCCCACTACATTTTTTTTTAAAGATTTTATTTATTTATTTGACAGAAAGAGAGATCACAAGTAGGCAGAGAGGCAGGCAGGGAGAGAGAGGGAAACGGGCTCCCTGCTGAGCAGAGAGCCTGACACAGGACTCCGGATCCCAGGACCCTGAGATCATGACCTGAGCCAAAGGTAGAGGCTTAACCCACTGAGCCACCCAGGCGCCCCCCACCCTGCTACCTTTTTTTTTTTTTTTTTTTTTTAATGCTCAAATTATAAATGTGTAGCTTTTCTTTCATTCTCTACACACTCTTCTCTCATTCCTCATACCAAGGTATTTTAAGTGGTACAGGAGAGAAAGGTGATCTCTGCTAACTAATAAGGGAAGAGATGTAAGTTCCCCACCAGTGGCCACACAGATGGAGTTTCACCCTGGGCAATCCACCTTGCATCTGGTGGTAAGAGGAACACAAGCCTAGTCAATATTTGAGTCATGCCCCAGTTCTCTCCTGAGCAAGGGCAGTAATTTAAAAATGCATTGATTAATATGTAAACAGAAAACTTATTTTGGGAAAGAGAGAAAGTTCAGCTGTGTGACAGAATGGAAGTCTTGCTCTATCTTTCTGGATCATTTATTGGAAAACCAGACTGCTTTCCAATAAAAATTTGGCCTGAATAAATAATATGGGAAATTAAGCAAATCTCTCAACTGGCTGATTCTCAGTGTTACCATTCCAGAACCAAAACTGAGTTCATTTTTGAAATGCAAAACAGAATGTTGCTTCACTGATGTTTCAGATGATCTCTGTAAATGTATACCAGCAGGATTGTTCTTGGGACGGGGGTGGGGGAAGACCTGGATGAGGTAATAGCATTGTCAAAGATTTATAGCAACCTTATGTTGTCAAAGTTACTTCTATAAGACACTCTTCTTTCACCATGACCTGCACATAATGCCAGTATGTTTTCTTTAACAGTTTTGAAGGAACTCTAAGTGTCTGGAAGGTGTCTGAATTCCATGTAATTCCATGAATTACATGAATTCGTGCTAACAGTGACCTCCCTGAGGGTTATTCACACAGAATATTGCTCCTTTCCAATTGTTGTCTCTGAGCTGAGTTGGCTTTTTTTTTTAATTTAAAATTATATTTTTATTTCACTACCTTTAAAATCCCTTGTAAGTAGCCGGTGAACTATTTAATCCTTGTAGAATAATGATTAGAAAATTATTTGATAGTATGAGTCTGTAGGAATCTCTTTTATTTGACCACTGGAAAAATGAAAGGAATTGTTCTAGCCTTGAACAGCATCCCACGGTAATAATCATGTAAGAAGAAATTTCCTTCAAGTTTAAAACCAAACAGGTGGAAGCTGTCAGGACACACTGGCAAAGAACCTGAGAAGCTAATTCCAACTCAATCTTTTCTATTAATGCCCCTTTGCCCACAATCTAATTTCTGCCTGATCCACTGTTGCGTAAGATACTGAACACAGCTGTGGATCAATGAAGTCATTTACAGATCCACCTTGTGGGTAAGATAAATGATGGATTAATCTAAGCTCCCTGGGGCCTTTATTTTTGGAATATATTTTAATGGTGAGTGAAATCCCTTTCTGGAGCTTCCTCAAATTTTTGCCTTCTCTTTTTTGTTGTTATTGTGTTATTGTTACTGTTAATATTCTAACACTGCTTCTAGGTTAGGCCAGTTCTATAAGAGCTGTCTATGAACATTGGTGTCTAGCCATGAGACTTTCCTACCATGAATATGATAGGCACAGACCATTATTACATGGATGCCAAATACTAAAATAATTTCACAGTAACTAATTTTTTTTTATTTTCAGAACTATGGGAAACTCAACTCAATTCCAATACTTGATGTCAATAATCTTGATGCTAAAAATCAAGAGAGAAACATATAGAAAAATCTGAGGGAAAGTCAATTTTTTAACTAAAATTTTTAACTATTTTTTTCTAAGGAACCAAACTTTGGAGTAGTTACAAGAAAGATGAAAGTAAAATAATGAAATAAGACTGCTAGATTAGTGTCCTCATTCCTTCCCCATCCTGGGATAATCTGAAAATTATTTTGGTGGTGATGGTGATGGCATTAGATTAAGGGTTTTATACATTTTTTATCATTCAATGCACAGCATAATTCTAGGAAATTAATAGAAGTAATGTCTCTGACTTACAGATAAGTATCTATGGCTAAGAAAAAGAACACCTCCAAAGTCCCACATCAATGTGGCATTTCTATTTTTAATGTTTTCAAGAATATTCATATTGTTTTCCCCAGTGGCTGTACCAATTTACATTCCCACCAACAGTGCATGATGGTTCCTTTTTTTTTTTCAGTTTCTCAACAATAGTTGTTATTTCTTATATTTTTTTATTTCTGCCATCCTGAAAGGTGTAAGGTGATACCTCTTATGGTTTTCGTTTACATTTCATTTACATTTTACATTTTCCGCTACTAGGTTTAACAAAGAAAATGAAAACATTAATTCAAAAGGATATATACACCCCTATATTTACTACAGCGTATTTATAATAACTAAGATTTGGAAGCAACCTCAGTGTCCATCAGTAAGTGAATGGATAAGGAAGATATGGCACACACACACAAACTACACGTATATATGATGCAATATTACACAGTCATAAGAAGAATGAGATTGTTTGATTTGTGACAACGTGGTTGGACCTAGAGGGTATTATCCTAAGTAAAATAAGTCAGACTGAGAAATGTAAGTACCATAAAGATTTCACTCATACGTGGTATCTCAAAAACAAAAGAAATGCATAAACAAACAAACAAACAAACAAATTCAGATCTGTAAATACAGAAAGCAAACTGGTGGTTATAAGAGGGGAAGGGACTGGGTGAAGTGGGTGAAGGAGAGTGGGGAGTACAGACTTCCAGTTATGGAATGAATAAGTCACAGGAGTAAAAGATACAGCATAGGGAATATGGTCAATGGTATTGTAATAGTGCTGTATGGTGACATATGGTAGCTACATGTGTAGCGAGCATAGGATAATATAGAGGGATGTTGAATCACAATGTTGTATACCTGAAGCTAATGTAACATTGTGCATCAATTAAAAAACAATCCCACAGTAATAAAAAATTGAATTGCAGCTGGGTTGAATGTAGGAGATAACAACTGATGGAGAAGTACACTCAGAACACATGCTCCATCTATACTAAACAAAAGACCTTATGAAGTGTCTTTTCTCTCACTTTCTATATTTAAGAATATAGGAGATTGTTCATCCTTAGAGTTAGTTACAAGTATCTTGTTTTCTTCCATAGAGTCAGCTCCCCATCATCAAATGAAATTATCCCTTTCAGGTGACTTCTCTTTGAATATTTCAGATGACCAATTTCTTGGTGCTATTATATTTTGTGTATCTGGGTCTCTAAATAATCTTAGAAGACATATTATGTGATGTCTGACTAGATTGATAAGAACTGAGTCTAATAGAATGGGACTATCTCATAATATGGGAATGAGTAAAGGAGAGATTCCTATAAGTTGTATATGATCTCTGAAGGAATGACCAAAACTACATCTTTATGATCTAGGATGAATTGTACTAGCAGTGGATATCTTTGTAAATGCTAATATCTGAGGAAATCTTCTGGTTATGTTTTTCATTGTTTTATAGGAAATCATTTTGCCAGAACAATCTTCAAGAAAAGCACCTCTTCTTCCCACAAACCTATCTTTAGAAAATTCTTACTCACTATTACATGATATTTATACCTTTGAAACAATTTACTTTTACTGTATTTTTTAAAAAGATTATTTAGTAAAGGAATGGATTCTCTAATTTCCTTTTCTACATTTTCATTGTTAGTGTATAAGAAAGCAACTGATTTCTGTACATTGATTTTGTATCCTCCACATTACTGAATTGCTGTATGAGTTCTAGTAGTTTGAGGGTGGAGTCTCTTGGATTTTTGATATAAAGTATCATGTCAACTGTGAAGAGAGAGAGTTGACTTCATTTTTGCCAATTTGAATACCTTTTATTTCTTTTTGTTTTCTGGTGGCTGTTACTAGGACTTCTAGTACTATATTGAGTAACAGTGGCAAGAGTGGACATACTGTTCTGTTCCTGAAAGAAACCGAAGAAGACACAGAAAGATAGAAGAGCATTCCATGCTCATGGATTCAAAGAATAAACATTATTAAAATGTCTATACTGCCTAGAGCCATCTGTACTTTAAATGCCATCCCAATCAAAATTCCACTGACATTTTTCAAAGACCTGGAGCAAACAATCCTAAAATTTGTATGGAACAAGAAGGGACCCCAAATTGCTAAGGAAATGTTGAAAAAGAAAAACAAAACTGGGGGCATCAAATTCCCTGATTTCAAACTTTACTACAAAGTTATGATTCCCAAGATGGCATGGTATTGGCCCAAAAACAGACACATAGACCAGTGAAACAGAGTAGAGAGCCCAGATATGGACCCTCAACTCTATGGTCAAATAATCTTTGACAAAGCAGAAAAAAATATCCAGTGGAAAAAAGACAGTCTCTTTAATAAATGGTGCTGGAAAAATTGCACAGGTATGTGTAGGAGAATGAAACTCAACCATTCTCTTACACCATACACAAAGATAAACTCAAAATGGATGAAAGACCTCAACATAGCAGAAATCTATCAAAATCCTAGAGGAGAATATAGGCAGTAACCTCTTCAACATTGGCCACAGCAACTTCTTTCAAGACATGTCTCCAAAGGCAAAGGAAACAAAAGCGAAAATGAACAGCACAGCAAAGGAAAGGAAAGCAAAGGAAACAGACAGCACCCCCACGGAATGGGAGAAGACATTCACAAATGACACTGCAGACAAAGGGCTGATATCCAAGATCTATAAAGAACTCTTCATTCTCAAACCTCAAAAAACAGATAATCACATCAAAAAATGGGCAGGAGACATGAACAGACACTTCTCCAAAGAAGACACACAAATGGTAAACAGACAGGAAAATATATGCATTATTATTAGGCATCAGGGAGATTCAAATCAAAACCATGTTGAGATACCACCTTCCACCAGTTAGAATGGCCAAAATTAACAAGACAAGAAACAACAAGTGTTGGAGAGGATGTGGAGAAAGAGAAACCCTCTTACACTGTTGGTGGGAATGTAAGTTAGTGCAACCACTTTGGAAAACTGTGGAGGTTCCTTAAGAAATTAAAAATAGAGCTATCCTATGACCCTGCAATTGTACTATTGGGTGTTTACCCCAAAGATACAGATGTAGTGAAAGGAAGGGCCATCTGTACCCCAATGATCATAGCAACAATGGGCATAGTTGACAAACTGTGGAAAGAGCCAAGATGCCCCTCAGCAGATGAATGGATAAAGAAGATAATGGTCCATATTACAATGGAATATTATGCCTCCATCATAAAGGACGAAAACCCAACTTTTGTATCAACATGGACAGGACTGGAGGAGTTATGCTGAGTGAAATAAGTCAAGCAGAGAGAGTCAATTATATGGTTTCACTTACCTGTGGAGCATAAGGAATAACAAGGAGGACATTGGGAGCTGGAGAGGAGAAGTGAATTGGGGGAAATTGGAGGGGGAGACCAACCATGAGAGACTGTAGTCTCTGAGAAACAAACAGGGTTTTGGAGGCATGGGGGCAGGGGTGTGAGCCTGGGGTGGGTATTATGAAGGGCACGTATTGCATGGAGCACTGGGTATGGTGCATAAACAATGAATTTTGGAACACTGAAAAAAATTTAATTAAAAAAAATTATTGGAGATAGAGGGAGTGGGAGAGAGCAGGAGCAGGTAGGGGATGGGGAATGAAGTAAGGGGAGGAGTGTAGGGAGAGAGAGAAGCAGACTCTTCACTGAGCAGGGAGCCAGATGCAGGGCTGGATCCCAGGACCCTGTTATCATGACCTGAGTGAAGGCAGAAGCTCAACCTACTGAGTCAACCCAGGAACTCTGACCTTTGAAACAATTTAATGATAAAGCATACCTTTTAAAGTTTTCATGAAAACTGACTTAAAACCTACAATTCTGTGAAATACTTGGTGTCTCCCCTAAAGGATTGGTGATATTCAATGCAGTATTCATGGGGATATATAACCTATGATAATCACTTTTTGGCTTTTGTGCTTTTAAGACATTGATTATTTAGAATGCTGTCACCTTAAAGATTGTGTTTTATTCTCTACTGTGATAATTAAATGAACTAGATAATTATTGATACGTATTCACTGAAATATCTAGGAAAGAGAAGTAACATTTTCCATGCTGCATTTGTTGGTGCATGTATATTTCTTAGTGATGAAACTAAACAGTTGAGCTCTTTGAATTGGAGACAAGATCAGAATTTTTGGTGAATTATCACAGTTGGAATAGAGAAAGTATTTGATTCATAAAATTTGTGTTGTTGACAGGAAAAGAAAATAGTTGAAAATAAGTTTGTGTTTGACTATGCTTGGTATTTTATTCATTCTGATGTATTTTAAAAATCAATAGAGTACTTGTGTTTCACTTCATAAATATTTACTACATAGCCTTGGCTTCTAAATTTCTTCTGAAAATTTCGGAGGACCAAAACGAGTTAGGATTATTATTGTCATAATTAGTACCAAATGATATCAACTGACTTGATTGAGAATGTGGGACCATGACTTAGAAAATACATAATAGTAATAATATTCTAAGAATTATACTATGAAATATTTGGGAAATTACAATGAAATCTTAGTTTGTACTCTGCATTGATCACAATATGGTAGGTAATGAGGCTAATCAAAATTCCTTACAGATTTCTGAAGGGAGAAAAAAGTTCCATGAAAATTTGTCCACTTCTTATACTCTAGTTAAAATTAATTTTTTAGGAAATAAAGACAGGTTTAAAATAAAAAAGATGTGAATGATGTCTAAAGAACTAATAAAAAAAAAAGAGCTAGTCTAATTTTTACACATAAAGAATAATCTTATGCCTACAGTGTTTAAATTCTGAGATCATCTTTTCCTCATGCTTATTTCATTCATTAATTAAATTCAGTGAAATATTAATTTTAAGTTAAATCCTCTCGGGCATATTGCCCTCTCCATTCCAAGAGGATAAAAGCAAATGTTTGCAATGGATATCTGGTTAACTGAGAAAAGATTACATTTGAATTATCAGAATTATTCTTGCCAAACATGCTTGGCAAATCTTCCCCTTCTCTTTAGTTGGTAGGCCTGACCTTAGGCTATGGCTCTGGGATAGTTCCAGACTGCAATGTAACTTGTTCAGACTCTGTTTTGTCAAGGGTTCTCCTCAGCTTATAAATTGAATCTTTTCAGTTTAGTCCTACCTAGTTCATGTAACTCTTAGTAATACTGGAAATAATTATTTTTTTATTTGAAATTTTAGGAAGAAAACAAAAAGATCATTTGAAAATGGCTGAATCCACAGCAAGGAACAAAATACTTAACCAGTATATTAAAACAAACAAACAAAAAAACCCACAAAAACAAAAACCAAAAGAACATGAAACAAAACCTTGAGCATTATTAGTTGTGTTTTGTGACCAGGTGTTATATTTCACACGTGTGTATGCACACACACATACACACACACATAACTAGAGTACTAACTTTGTGGTTAAAAATGAGCTTTGCCCAAAAGTGGGTGAAGAGGATACTCATGTCGTAATCCTGTCCTGTTCCTTGTCTTCTTCTTTGTTCTGCAGTGCCTGCTTATGTTGTGCTCTCTTCATGCTGATCCACACCCCACAGGTATATGAGTGGGAGAGTCACTCCCTTGTATATATAAGAGGACACTCAGTTGCATAAGAGGTCCTATGGTTAATACAAAAAAATGATCAGTATCTGTTTTCTATTGATCAAAGTTGGGATTTAATTTTTTCACTGTTTTGAACCATTATATCTATTGGTATTTTAATATGTATATTACTGCATACATCTCTGGAGTTTTGGAAAGATGTGTCTTCTAATGTTATGTTTCTCAAACTTTATGTGCTATAAATCACTTAGTAATATTGCTAAAATGTAGATTGAGATTTAGTTGATCTAAAGTTGGTCCTAAGAATTTGCATTTTTTTTTAAGTTTGCATTTCTAACAAGAGACTCCAATGCTGCTGGTCCTGACATACATTCTGAGTATCAAGATCCTATGCCCATTCAATATAGTTCTTGGCCTCTGCTACCAGTGAACCCCCTTTCCCTGTTCTTCCTGTGGTGAGTGAGCAAAGATATGTGTATGTATGTGGGTGTAAGAGGGATATAACTAAGAAAAAAATTTTATTTTACCTGGGTTTTTGGCTTTTGCAGTAAGTACTAGCATAAAATGTCTTGCTCTGTTATTCAGCAATTCATTTCTCCATGAACCAACATCTCCTCTGGCTAAAGCAGTTTGAGGTGTTACCATTCAGCCTGTCATGCTACACATACACTTTCATTCATTCATTTACTTGATAATCATTTACTCTGTATTGTATTTCAGAAAATATATTGGGCAATAGCTATAGAGTGATATGAGTGAGACTTGATCCCTTTATTCAATGAACTCACATCTAAGTGGAAGAGACAGACATGGTAAGGGAAATAAATAGTACCATTGAGTTAAATACAAAGCACTATATTGGCACAGTGGAAAAGGTAAAAACTGCATATATGAGCTTCAGGAAATTTTCACAGAGGATATGACATTATTCTGAGACTTGATGAGTAAGGAATAATATTCAGGTAGCAGAACAATAGGAGCAACATTCCTTGCAAAGGTAATAACACTTGAAAAGGCAGAGACACTAAAATGCATGGTGGACTCAAGGAATCATGGATCATTCATGATGACTGTGGAGGAGTGGCAAAAGATAAGCTGAGAAAAGTGGGCAAAAGCCA
>NC_081562.1:59876736-59930801 GCF_022355385.1 Mustela nigripes
CACTGCCCTCCCTTCCAAAACCCTCTGTTTCTCAGAGTCCACAGTCTCGCATGGTTCATCTCCCCCTCCAATTTCCCCCAATTCACTTTTCCTTTCCTTCTCCTGATGTCCTCCATGTTTTTCCTTATGATACACAAGTGAAAATCATGAATGGGTGATTTCTAAGAAAGATGAGTTTTTATCCCATAAGCAGTATGGGAATAGTGTGATAAAATTTGGGAATTAATTTCAATAGCAGTTTAGAACACTTAGTAGCAAAAGAACGAGTTTGGAAAGTATCAAATTAATGCAAGTGAGAAACAATGGATTCTGAATTGAGGTAGTATGAGTAAGCATACTGAAAGATACTCTAGAGTAGAAGTGACAGGACTTTGTGGTAAATTAAACATTGGTGTAAAATTGAGGAAAAATGTGTTTTTCGGATTTTAAGTCTGGTTAATTAGGTGGGATATAATGGTATTTTTAAAAATAATTCTGTATATATAAATGTGGGGACTATTTTGAAAGTAGTGATAATGAGTTCATTTTTTATCTTGAGTTTGAGCATTTTGTAGGAAAATCAGAGAGCTGTGTAGCAAGTAGTTGAGAATATCCAGCTTAAAAAGTACATACGGACTATGGAAGTTGATTCTTTCCATTAACCTGGAATTCCTTGTATCTTCTCCTTGTAACTCAAAAATGCTCTTTTGCTGAATGACACAGCTGGGCCATATACAACTTCAGCATTCATAGTTTTTGCTCTGTGAGTTTCTTTAGAATCTGAAGAGACCAAAGACACAAGGTTACAGTAGTTTTTCTCATGATGTCATGTAACAGCAAGAGTGATTAGCTATTTTAGTCCAGTCCTATTAATAATTTAAGCTATAAGCATTTTTTCATTGTTTTTGGTTTATGTATATATTTTATTTTTATTTTTTTTTAATTTAATTTTATTTTTTTCAGTGTTCCAAGATTCATTGATTATGCACCACACCCAGTGCTCCATGTGATATATGCACTCCTTACTACCCACCACCAGGCTCACCCATCCCACCACTGCCCTCCCTTCCAAAACCCTCTGTTTCTCAGAGTCCACAGTCTCGCATGGTTCATCTCCCCCTCCAATTTCCCCCAATTCACTTTTCCTTTCCTTCTCCTGATGTCCTCCATGTTTTTCCTTATGATACACAAGTGAAACCATATGATAATTGACTTTCTCTGCTTGACTTATTTCACTCAGCATAATCTCCAGTCCTGTCCATGTTGATACAAAAGTTGGGTGTTCATCCTTTATGATGGAGGCATAATATTCCATTGTATGTATGAACCATATCTTCTTTATCCATTCATCTGTTGAAGGGCATCTTGGCTCTTTCCACAGTTTGGCGATTGTAGCCATTGCTGCTATGAACTTTAGGGTACATATGGCCCTTCTTTTCACTACATCTGTATCTTTGGGGTAAATACCCAATAGTGCAATTGCAGGGTCATAGGATAGCTCTATTTTTAATTTATTAATAGATCTTCACACTGTTTTCCAAAGTGGCTGCACCAACTTACATTCCCACCAATAGTGTAAGAAGGTTCCTCTTTCTCCACATCCTCTCCAACACTTGTTATTTCTTGTCTTATTAATTTTGGCCATTCTAACTGGTGGAAGGTGGTATCTCAATGAGGTTTTGATTTGAATCTTCCTGACTAATGATGATGAACATTTTTTCCTGTGTCTGTTAGTCATTTGTGTGTCTTCTTTGGAGAAGTGTCTGTTCATGTCTTCTGCCCATTTTGTAACAGCAAGAGCAATTAGCTATTTAATCCAGTCCTATTAATAATTTAAGCTATAAGCATTTTCTCATTATCTTTGATATATGTATATATTTTAAACAGTATTTAAGAATTTACACTTTTGTTATGAGACCAAAAAATCTAGGTCTAACATTTTTTTTAAAAAGACACTTTGAAGTACAGTGGTTTATTGATTCTTAATCATATCTCTGAATACTTTTAGACCTCATATTTCAGATCAGTGATTTATGTCATAGTATCAGGAAGATTAGAGAATATTAATATATGCCATTACTTGACAAAAATAAACAGATGAGCTAGAGAGTGATTTGATCCAAGCTATCAATGACCAAATGGAATGAGAACTCTTCGCACTTCTGTTCCTTGACTGACTTTTGGAAGGTGGCTTCTCAAATACTGAATAATTGGTTTATATGGATATATTTGATATACTATTTATATAAGGGCTTCTGATAAACTGTTGACTGTTAAGATGATTTCATTTGTAATTGAGGGGTGCCCTGGGTGGCTCCGTTGGTTGGGCATCTGCCTTTGGCTCAGGTCATGATCCTGGAATCCTGGGATTGAGGTCTGCATCGGGTTCCTGCTCAGTGGAAGTCTGCTTCTCTCTCTGACCCTTCTCCCTCTCATGCTCTTTCTCACTCACTCTCTCTCCCTCTCTAATAAATAAATCTTTAAAATGGAAAGGAAGCTGAAAATGGGGAAGGTTACAGCTAAGAGTGGATATTTGGGGACAAAACACGAGGTTTCATCTGGTAGTGAGCTGGTAGCTCGTCTGCAGCCTTCATGCAAAGCAAGGAGTCATTAAGGCTTGTGAATATTTTTATTTACAGACAAATCAAACTGATGAGATGAGGTTTACATTTGCTCTACTTCTTTGTTTCCATCTGACTATCATTTCCTTTCAAGATTAAATAAGAAATTTCTTGAACTGTAACATCAAATACTTACTAGTAAATTACTGGGTATTATACATTTATATTTATATATTTATACATATATTACCTAAATCTGCCACCAAAGCCTCTAGTAACTTTGTATAACTCTGCACCATTAATTTCTTCAGAGTGACATTCTGATGTGAGCTGAACAGATGGAATTGCAGGATTGTTCTAGCAAATTTATCATAAAAAATGCATCCGACACCTGTGTAATTTGCCTAATCATTTTCCTAATAAGCTCCCACCATTAATTATGCACGATTTCCACAATGCAATCAAGATAAAAGTAAATCTGATGACTTAATACCCTTCAAAATAATTGGTTCACCCAACACAAGGCCTCCTTTGCTTTCCATAGCCATTTTAGTTAATTAGAAAAAGGGTGCACCCTGTTGGAGTCAGCAGAACGGAGGCTGATCGCTTGGTGGGAGGTAGACCTGCTGGGTTTTTGGGCAGGAGTCAAGGATATTAACTCGTGAAAGAACAGAAGAGAATTTTGCCCCTTCCTCTTCTTTTTTTTCCTTCACAATCCACGGCCCCCCAACCCTGCAACTTCCCTGTCTCCTCCCACCCACCCCGGCAGCAAACAGATGCGATTAGTGTTCTTCAGCCATCAGAAAACTGACTGCAGGACTCTGCGGGTCTAATGAGAATCAACTTTTCCGAGGCTGCTGTCTTGCGGTGCGGTCCACCTGTCACATCATTAGGTGCGGCGTGTGCCTTGAATTCACTCTGCTAAATGAGATTTACAGGCCCCAGTGAAACCCATCCTGCAGCATCCCTGCTTCAATTAGCTAAAGATTAATTGTCTGAGAAAGGGAATGAAAGTTTTACTTCAACTGACCTGAAAAAAAAAGGTAAAAAAAAAAAAAAATGTATGGTTCAGGTATCCCACATAGGCCCCAGGCAGTGTGGAAAACGTGATAATTTAAAGGTGCTGCAAATTTCCTACACCTCGCCTGGATGGATGAAATTAACTAGCACTAAAAGCTGTCAAATTAAAGGTTGACTTCCAGATATTAGCACCTTAAATGTCACCGAATATTCTTTCTTTTTTTTTCTTTTTCGTTTTTTTTCTTTCTTTCTTTTTTTTATTCTTGGCAAACATGCGTATCAGCACACCTGCACATGCACGCGAACATTTTCTTACTGCTGTTCTTGCTAACTGCTCGTTCGTGCCCAGCCTGGAGTTCCTTGCTATAAATCTCTAATGTAACCATGACTACAAAACAACTGGCAATTACAAAATTTCTCCATTTTAGTGCTACACTAATTACATTTGAATATGTTTTCATGTAGATGAAGAGTTGGAGGTGAGAAAAGCTTCTGAAGAAGACCAGAAAGGAGGATCTCTGCTCCCATCTGCCAGCCATTCCCTGTGCTAGTCAGGCACATATAACCTGCCAGTGGAGGTGTATCACCTAGAGCTAGAATTTCTTAATTTGCAAGTCTTCATGCAAATCACAGAATTTAAAAATTCTGTGGGAATGGTCTAAAAATTAGGGGGAATGGTCTAAAGTAAATTAGAGACTTGAAATAACTTTTAGCATTGTGGGCTATGTAATGATTTAGTAGGATTTGTATAGCAAACAGGAAAACCAATTTTTTACTAAAATTTATTTTTGACTAACAAAAAACAAAAACAAAAACAACTCAGCATTGTCACTTTTTAACTTAGGTATGGCAGTGGCAAATGCACCTGGCTAGGATGGCAGATAGAACAGAGTCATGAAGGGAGAGTGAACATACTCCACATTTGGGGGCAGAGGTTTTCAAGAGTGCTTTCATTCCTCAGTTCCCTTTTAACATATCTCAACTAATCACAACTCTTTTGTTTCAATTTAAATTTGTAAGCCATACCATGTAATTTTGATTAATAAAATTTAACAAAATACAAACATACCTGGGAAAAATCTTTTCAAACAGCACTGAAATAAGATAATACTAAATATTTAAGCACGATGAGAAAATAGAACTGACATGCCTGTACTTTGAAAGTGAGTTCCCTGTCACCCAGTTTAGAATTAAGAACAAAAACAAGAAAACGATATGATGATCAATGATGATCAAATCAAATCCAAAAAATTTCTGAACGATTTTCTTTTTTCAGAAATATCATAGTCTGTTGGAAATTTGCATTTGAATCCGCTAGTTTTACTAATGGTTCTCACTCGGTGTACATTTTACTCTGAGGTATTTATTGACTAACAGTACTATGAAACATGATCTTTGAAAGGCATCTTAAAGATTGTTTCTTATCTTTTTAAACTATACTTACATTTACGTTTTATAACAAATATATTTTAGTAGTTAGTTATGAATGTTTATTTGCAAATTTATGTGTGTATATATGTAAATGGGTAATTATAAATTTAAATAGAATTATTTTCCTTAACAGGATACTTATCCAGAAAGTTCTGAGAATCTTATCCTAGAATTCAAGTCCTCATTTATAAAATTAGAAAAAAGCTGAAAAACTATGTGGCTACTTTGGTATATAACCTCATGGCCATGAACTTTTCTGTGCCTATGGATCTTTGATAGTTAAAGGTTCTCCCTATCTTAAACCCACTAGGTAACACAGTCAAAGAAGAGGAGAAAGAAAATATTTCTCAGAGAAAAAATTTTTCAGGTTCTTTTTTCATGTTGATAGAATTATGTTCTCTGTTCTTAAAAGAATTCTTTGCAAAAGGATGCTTCGTACTGGTTATCTTTAAAAAATTTTTTTTGAAAGCTCTATGCATGTTTATTAGTTTAGCCATTAGAATTGTGATTTAAAAGAAAAGTATCAAACTCTTCCTGTTCCCTTCTCTTTCCCTAAATGCCCACATTTACATAATAATATCCAACCTGCATCAAACACTGCATTTCAGACTCTGTTTTTAAAACTTTTACAATTATTACTTCATTAATCCTTACCACAATCCTCTGAATTAAGTTGTGCTATTTTGCCCCTTTTACTAATGAATAAAATTGAGTTACAGATAGTAAATACCTTGCTCAATGACACCCCAGCAAAAGCAATGCTAGGATTCAAACCTCATTCTATGGACCTACAGTCTACTTTGGCATAATAGAAGTCTCATCTTTTAAGGGTTTTATTTGTTTGCTTGTTTTAAGATTTTACTTATTTGTCAAAGATAGAGCAAAGCAGGGGGAGCAGCTGGCAGAGGGAGAAGCAGCCTCCCTGCTGAGCAAGTAGCCAGATGTGGGACAAATCCCAGGACCTTGGGATCCTGACCTGGGCCAAAGGCAGCCACTTAACTAACTGAGCCATAGAGGCATCTCTTATGTGTTTTCTTAAAGATTATTAATTTATGGGGGAGGGGGCAGAGGGAGAAAAAAATTCTCAAGCAGACTCCCTGCTGAGCATAGAGCCTGACACGGGACTGGCTCTCAGGACCCTGAGATCACATCCTGAGCACCCAGGTGCCCATAAAAATCATAGGTCTTAAGTTTTGTTTAAAATTATTACCCTACCTTATTATTACCCATGGAGGTTTGAAAAAGGACAAAACCAAAGTAATTTCTGGTTCATGAATTTGGGTTTAAACAAATGAATGTGTATGACCACGTGCATGTGTTTGGGCTCGTGTGTGTTTGTGTGTTTGTGTGTGGTGGGTGAGTGAGGAGGCTAAGGTACTAATGTGAAAATTACCATATAAATAGTTTGATATTTAATTGAATCCTGGGTACCATCATTTCCATGGTTAGAATGTAACATCTATGGTTATGAAACTTTATGAGTTTTACCATCGCTTAGGTTTGGTTCCTGCTTGTGGTGTTAATACATATTTCAGCATAATATACACAGATCCAATCTTGTAAAAAATGACCAAAAACAATATGAAAAAACTATAAAATCTTACTGAAAAGCACAAAAAATAATTATGAATTATTTTAAAGATGCCAATTCTTCATTAGAGTATATATTGAAAACAATTCTGATTAAAAGCTTAGTAGAGATTATTTGGGTCTTGGCAGAATTATTCTAGAGCACATCTGGAAAATTAGCTTAATGAAGCCAACCATTAGCATTTTGAAAAAAAGAGTAAAAAGAAAGATATTCCCTACTAGGTAATGAATCATACAAAGCTATAATAATATTAAGAAAGTATTAATTACAAGGAACTGAAATAAAGATCCACAGAACAAAATAGAAATTCTGAAGGAGAAAAGCACATATATAAAATTATACAGATAAAGAAAATATCGTTGCTAAAAGAGAGCCACAGACTCCTAATGGAGTCACTTGTGTTAGACCCACTGAACTAAGTTTATTGGTTTTTTGTTTTTTGTTTGTTTCTTTTTTGTTTTTAAGATTTATTTATTGGGATGCCTGGGTGGCTCAGTCGGTTAAGTGTCTGCCTTTGGCTCAGGTCATGTTCTCAGGGTCCTGGGATTGAGGCGTGCATTGAGCTCCTTGCTCAGAGGGAAGCCTCTGCCTGCTGCTCCCCCTGCTTGTGTTCTCTCTCCCTGACTAATAAATAAATAAAATCTTTTAAAATAATAAAAAATTAAAAAATAAGATTTATTTATTTATTTATTGAGAGAAATGGGGGCAAGGGGGCAGAGGGAGAGAATCTTTTAAGCAGACTCCCCAGTGAGTGAGGAGCCCAACCTGGGGTTCAATCCTACAATCTATGAGAACATGACCTGAGTGGAAATCAAGAGTTGGTAACTCAGCTGACTGAACTACCAGGTACCTCTTAAGTAGGGTTTAATAACTAATTACAGTTTCAACATTCCTAAGGAATTTAATCTTAATTGGTCAGTCTGAAATTTCCTGGTCAGCACCAGTGAGGTAATCCATCTAAGTCCCCCAAAGGGGAATGACCTTATCCAAAATAATTTTATTTTGTTTATGTCTTCTTTGTCCTGAGTTAAAAATGTTTCCCTTCCTATAGCCCATGGGAGCTCCCCTCTACTTGCTAGATGGAGTGCTGCCCAATTCATGAATCATTTAATAAAGCCAATTTGATCTTTAAATTTACTCACTTGAAATTTTGGTGTTTAGCATCATCAAAATTCATCAAGGAATAGAAATGTAAATCAATATACAGTGATGTGACAGTTAATTAGTGACAATTTTATATTTATACTAAAATAGATTTCATATTATTTGAGTAATTCAATATATTAGACATAATTTAAAATACGACAATTGATTTTATCCCAAGGAAGAATTTTTAAGTGATCACAGGAAAAAAGAAAAAAGATGAATGTAACTGCATAAAGGCTAAATCTCTGATGTATCACCAAACATAATAAAATTAAAAGCCAGAATTAGTCTGGAATTAAATTTTTTAAAATTGAAATGATGGAGAAAACAAATAACTGTGAAAGGAAAACTGTTGCTAAAGGACATAAACAGGCAATTCACAACAAATGAAACTGGTTTAAATAAATTAAAATCTTCAAAACAAATTCATACCCTTCTAGTATACTGAACAGTCTTGCTTCAATCATACTATCATAATAAACTAACCAATGCCTTTTGAAAGACAGAAAATAATCTAAGTGGTCAGCAAAAGAAAGAACTGTTAAATAAATATTATTCATCAATTTCAAAATTAAATTTTACATATGTAATGCACAAGGAATGCCCAGAATTAGTATCATAAAACCAGTATAAGAAGCCACAAAACATCTAAAATAAACTGTATGGAGAAGTCTGCTTGTATGAAATATATACAAAAATGGTTTCACAATGTAATATAAGGTTAAGAATTAAGATTTGCAAACTCTTTATGTTTTTGGAAGTTTACTTATACCTTTATATGTTTTTGGAAGTTTGCTTACTCTATTTGTATCCCAGTTTTCTAATATAAAAAATAGAGATAATTCTCTGTACCTTATAGTTTTATTGAGTTTAGAACAGATTAACCATGTGATGAGTTTAGTACAGGGGCCAGGCACTAAAAAGAGTGTAATAAATGTAATCTGTAATTATTATCTCTAAATGGTAGGATGGTATTATGAATATTTTTCCCTTTTAAATGCACATGAAATATTTTTACAAGAAAATTTTAAGCTTATTTTTTTAAGTTTCAGGGAAAGAAGTTATATATTGGCTACTCAAAAGTCAAAGGTATAGTATAATCAGGAAGTCATGCATAGATGAAAATTCTTCCTCTTTTTATTTAGCCCTTTTCCATTAACTATAAGTCTTTTATATATAATCATCTTGTTCATTCATTTATTCATTACACAAATAATTATTTAATATACTAAGTACCAGGCAATAGTCTAGGTTGTGAGAGCATGTCAATGAATGATTTGTTTCTCTTTTATTACACAGCTTATATTCTGTTGTTGGAGACAAAGAATAAAAAAAAAAGAAAGAAAAAAGAAATAAACATCATATGCCAATAAGTGCTAAAGAGGGAAATAAAGAAGTGGAAAATAAGTTTTTATAATAATTGAACAGATGGTTTTTAAGGAAAGACCCAATCATAACTTTTACTCACACCAAACTCATCAAATCAAGAAAATAAGAACTGTCCAACTCTCCAAAGTTTATAGTCAATTCTATAAACCAAATAGTTAGTGTAACGGAGGTAAAAGTATATTATGAAATTTAAAAGAGATCATAATTGTAGTATATTTCTGAGTATGCAGATAGTAAATATTTTAGTAGATTCAAATGTAATTTTAAGTATAGTTTCTATAAATTTATTAAATCAAATCTTTTAAATGTAGCATTTTTATGTAATTTTATCAGGATTATTAATGTATCACACATATAATAGTAGCAACAACAACCAATAATATTTGCTCAACACATATTATACCCAAATTATGCTAAGCGCTCCTTATGGAAATACTAAGAGGCTATTGCCGCTATTATCTCTGCTTTACAGAGGAGAAAATGAACGGTTAAACATTTTTACCCCAAACTACTAGTTTGTAAGTGATGCAGTCAGTTGAGATTAGGACCAGGTCTGTCAGATACCAAAATCAGTTACTTAAAATCTGTGGGCTCTTACTGCTTTGGGTTTGGGCATCTGAATGCATATGAAATATTTCCATTTTAACTAAGTCCTTCCATAATTACTTTTTTTAATTTCAAAAATTCAAACATTAAATCACTCATTAAAAAAAAAGTCTAAGTAGATTTGGCTACAATACAATAATTAAGTGGTTCATTGGCTTTAAATGTGCATTAGTGTTTGAAATAATTCAAGTGTTAGTTCATCCAGCCTAATGAATAAATTCTAGGAAGAATTCCAGAAGAATAACTTTTAGGAAGAATTTCAGAAATTCCATTTTACTTTTTTTTTTTTTTTTGAGAGAGGGATATAAAGTGCACATTCATGTCCACCCAGGAGCTGGGAGATGGGGGAGGAGAGGGAGAGAATCTCCAGCACACTCTAGGCTGAGCACAGAACCCATTGTGGGGCTCAATCCCATGATCCCAAGATCATGACCCAAGCCTAAACCTCAAGTCAAATGCCCAACTGACTGAGCCACCCAGGAGGATGGAGGTTCTAGCTTTTTTAAAGGGATGGAAAGTTGATAAGTTACATAGAGCAATAAATTAGTACATAATATAGTGTATACTAACATGTCCTAGGATTTTTATACAGATTAAGATTATATAACAGGGGTAAATAAACCAAATAAATATGTCTTAAGAAGTATCTCAGAGTAGGGGATGCTGGATGGCTCAGTCAGTTGTCTGCCTTTGGCTCAGGTCATGATCCCAGAGTCCTGAGATCAAGCCCCACATCAGGCTCCCTGCTCAGTGGGGAGTCTGCTTCTCCCTTTACCCTTCAACCAACTCATGCTTATTCTGTCTCAAATAAATAAAATATTTTTAAAAAGAAGTATGTCAGAATAATTTTAATAGTGTCATAATAACACCAAATAAAAATACATTAAGTTCTCACTGTATGTTGGTAGCTATACTTTTCATGATTGGCATGTATTTTTTCAAATTTAAACTTCATGAAGTAAGTAGAATTTACTAATATGCAGACCGAGACACTGAAAACTTAAATAATATGGTCAACTTCTCCCCACTGTTTAACCTGAAGTCAGACTTTAAACTCATACCTAGTAACCGTGAAACTTCTAGAATGAAATCCAGTTCTAGAGATGCAGCATCATTATTCAAATAATTTTAACTATATTATATTTCCCTTTTTAGTACAATAGTTTTCATAAAGAATTTCTTGGAAATTGAAAGGGAAAAGAATAACTCCAAGCACACTAGAAACTATACTAATCACTGAATCATCAGATCTTAGGCTTTGGGCTATGGGTGAACATGTGAGTGTGCTTATGGGACTGTGGGGCATCTGTGAATAGTAATGGAATATTATAGAAAAATATTCATTGAATTATACCTGTTTTTACAGTGATTAGTATATAACATAACTGACTTTGGTTGTTTGGATAACCATCTGTCACAAGTGTTAGAAAGCACTTACTATTTTGGTATAAATTGGGTTATAGTTGGCCAAATAGCACCATAATATTCTGGAGGAATATTTTATATGGAACTTTTTGTTCCTGTAGGCTTTTATCATGTTTTTTTTTTTTTTTTTTTTTTTTGGGGGGGGGGGGGGGGGTGTTGGGGAAAGAAGTCCAGACTGTCAGATAATCTCTTCTTATTGAAGTATATAATTTTTGTCCCTACCATCTAATTCTAACTCCTATCTCTGCAGTAGATATGAATATATCTATAAATAGGTATGTGATGTGTCAGTGGGTATTAGAACCTATGAATAGATTTGTGTTCCCAAAAAGTACCATCCAAATCTCCTCAGATGAGCTGTACTTTGCTGTCATTCTGTTTTACAAAATGGCTAAATCACCAAATGGAAATGGATAGAGAAACCATTAAAATGGGAGCATGGAAATGTAGAGAAAGAAAATAGAATTTTGCCTTTTTAACATCTGGGTTTAAATCCAGTGCTTTGGCTGGCTGGATGGCACCTCTGACTAGTACTAAAGATACTAAACGTTAGCAAAAAAAATTTTACTCTCAATGTGTCTATTATATCACAAATAAGACATTTCAGGTACAGTACTATTACATTCCGGTGTACTTTTGGAATACTGTAATAGGCTTTCAGATTGAATGAAAGGGTCTTACAGTGATGGGCACCAAACCACCTTGTGTAAGTATGTCAAAGGAAAGTTGCAAGACTGGGAGAAAAGATGTATTTAAGTTTTACACATTTATGAGAAAGGAATGAGAAACATATCACTTTCTGTAGTATTTGTTTTTTCTCTGCTTTCTTAGGAAGGAAATTTAACACACGCACACACACACGCACACACACGTCCACGGGTGACAGTAGGACTGGAATACAATTACAAGTTTCCTCACAGCAGTAAACTCTCAATCCCAGCTGTGCTTTCAGTGGCATGAGCCGGCTTGATTATGCTAAAGCACCCCTGGACTCCTTCCTCTTTTGTTTCATTCCACCCAGAGTCTTAAAGCTTAAACATTTGACATGCTTGGGCAGTTTTCTCTCTAATTTCACCTAAGCTCACTGTGCAGTGAGTTTAATGTGTAGGTGTAGCCTGTAGGTGCAAGTAGCTTCTTTAGTATTTTTTTCCCTTTAGCCATCTGAATGCTGGATGCATTCCAAGCTGGAGTGAATCTATATTATGGTAAGAAGTTAAACCATATCACAAGAGAAATAATATTAGCACACCAACCTGATTTGAATCAATATCCATGTAGGCATAGGTTGACTTTGAAATGGCAGTTATAGTGCTTCTGGCTTCAACAACATAAAGGATGAAACTCTATAGAAAATCAACAAATCTTATATATTGGGGTGCATTAAGTTTAGTTATAACTTTTGAAAATATTTAGTGAGAGAATGTTCATGTATTTGTTCATATACTAATTTCTCATTATTTAATGTTAAAGAATGTATAATTATTTAATTTGAAAAAAAAAATTTTATATAACAATGAAATTGGTCCCAAGCCAGAAGTTGGAGCACCAGCTTTCAATCCTTCAGTATTCTGGAACTCTTTGCTACTTAGTGAAAATAGAGTAAAACTCATTAGTACTGAAATAGTGGGTATATGAAGCATGGCAAATAATAAGTGTCTAGGTCACCATGGGGACCTTCTAGTATCCTTCTAAATACAGCAGAACACATATCTTATGTAGACCTAACTGTATGCATGCTCTACTATGAAAAGAGATTTTGTTGATTTTATTCTGGCTTGTTTCTCAATCATCTCAATTCCTTTGTGAATTTATTTAGCAATAAAAAAATCTGTACCTTAGAAAAGATATAGATTATTTTTGGTAGAATTTCAAACATAGTGAGAAATATTTCAGAGGTGGGAAGACCCTGATGGCAATTTATAGTTTTGGATTCTGTGATTGTGTGGACCTGTGGCAGGGTGGAGTGTGTCTGATGTATGTATGTATGTATGTGTGTATGAAATTTCACAAGTAAATAGAGAATGGTGTGTCCCAAAAGGAAATGTGTCAGAACCTCCTTTGTGCAGTAGTTATCTTTTATCAGCTACATACATACAGAATGATAATCACATATGTAACAAACTCTCATGTAGTGACCTGGAAAATCTACCCCTTTCTCTTTCAGTGAAGATTGCATATTGAGCACATGTAAGAAGGATATTTCATAATAAACTCATATCACATGCAATTTATATTTTAAGTAATTATTTGCAAACTTTGCTAACATGAATCTTATTGGTTACCCCATAATGAGTCATCCACATCATCAAATTGACACAACTTGGATGAGAATTGCAGTTTTCAAGCAGCAAGAGGAAAAACATAGGGGTCATGAAGTACATTATTTGCTCTTTTTAAAATGCTTTATTTAAAAAATCATGATAAAAATGGCATTAGTTCTTATAAAACTTTTCTAAGAATCATGGGTAGAGGTTCTTAGCTTCCTTATGTGAACACTAATAGAGTAGTGACTGTCACCTTGACATCATTTATACCCTCTGATTAACCAGTTCAGGACTGTCATTCTGTCAGAGCCTCAGCAGTTAACACTGACTAGGAAGCTGACTTTCAGGCACCTACAGTGGTGTTTTAAAGGGAATGGTAATGAGAGAGATAAATTATTCCCTGTCACAGTGCATTCGAAGTAAACTCTGTACCCACCATGGCAATGAAGAATTCCCCTACTAAATGTGCAGTGATCCTGATGGCAGTAATGTAGACACAGGTGAAACTTGAATGGAGAGTGAGGAAAAATAATTTTAAGTTATTTTATAAAGAAGAAGGAAAAGAGCATCAAAGAAAGAAAGGAAACCCAAGTCTTGGGTTTGATTCTGCTATTATTAAGATGTGTGACTATAGGAAATGGCTTAACTTTCCTGATCTTTCATCTTCTCTTGGGTAAATGAATGTGTTGGGCTAGAGCAGCAGATCCCAACTTACTTCAAGAAGTGTTGGTTAATTGAGGCACCTGGGTGGCTCAGTTGGTTAAGTGTCTGCCTTTAGCTCAGGTATGATCCCTGGGTCTCTCTCTCTCAAATAAATAAAGTTTTTTTAAAAAATGAAACATTGGTTAATAGATCATGTAAAATAAACATTTACAGATAAAATACATTTGATAAATTCTGTGAATGAAGTCCACTACACCATGAGCCTATATCAAAATGCATTCTAACAACTTAATAGGGTATAAAGTATCTTGTCATAAAATTTTGCCTAGCCCTATAGTTTTTTACTCTGGCTGCCTATGTGAAGCACCTAGGGAGTTTAAAGAAATACTCAGGACACCCTGCTAGATCTAAATAACCAAGATTCTGCAAGGATGGGTTCTGGGCATCAATAACTTAACAATCCTTGTCCACCACCACCACCCACCTTGCCAAGATGAGAATAGCATTAACCTTGGAAACCAAACTGGAGGACCTCACAATCAGAGGAAGGCCCTAATATAAAAAAAGCCTGACCATACTCAAAGGAAGAGTAATTCTGCCAGTCCACCTTCAGGATCAACTGAACCATAAACTCTTGCTGAGTCTCCAGCCTACCTGCCTACCATGCAGATTTTAGACTTGCCAACTTCCACAATCACCATGGGCCAATTTCTTAAAATCTCCCTCCCTCTCTCAACTCTTTCAATCTCTGTCTCCATTTCTTCCTCCCCTCACACTTCCATCACCACCAAGGAATATCACTTGGTAACATTGCTCATTGTTTCACCAACTTAAGGATTATATACCAGGCTGATTCTGCCATGAAAAACAACCACAACTCTTTAATGCAATTTTCTAATACTATCACAGTTGGAAATGTTTCTCCTTTCAGATCTATTTTTGCTTTCTGTATCATGGGTGAGTAGTTCTTCATTGGAGGCCAGAGTTGAAACATTTTGGGTTTTGCAGACTGTAGGACCTGTGTTGCAACTGTATCAATTCTGCACCTGTATCGTGAAAGCAGCCATAGGTGATACATAAATGAACATAAATAGGTGTTTTCAAGGAAATTTTTATTTACAAAAAGAAATGTGAGTCTATTTATGTGTAGTTTGCAAACTATACTCTAGATCGTATAAGAATCAGTACATTCATAAATTATGGTCCTATTTTTCCCTATTTCCCAATACTCAGTAATTCTGTCTTTATATCTAATATTTATCATGCTTATAGACTTTCTTTTAAGAATCTGTACCTGTTTTATTCTTAATTAAATCTGAATTTTAAATAAAATATTCTAACTTCTTTGGAACATTTTTCTGTTTATACTTATTTGTACTTCTTAGTAGTCTTTTGGTCTCATCGTGGATTTTCTTCAGATTCTTTCCTAATTCGTAGGTGTTATATTATTTCTTTTCCACTTGTTAATAATTTTCATTTTTATAATAAGATTTAAAATATTCTGCAAAAAAGTTGATTATCTCTTCTCTTTTATAATATTACTTTCTTAGTCTTAAAATTAATTCTGTCTGAAAGAATATCAGCTTTTAGGTCATGTTTATAGACTTTAACTCTTCTCCTCTGTATCAGACAACACACATATTGGTGTAAATATGACAATTCATTCTCCAGTATAGTTTTGTGACTGGAGATGAGAGACTTAAAAAAAATTATTTGGTGTTTTAAAAAGCACATTTCATGGCAGAGAACTTTGGAAATTCAGTGGTTGTGGATATTTAAGGCTTTTCTATCAACTTTTTTATTTAAAGTACATTGGCCTCTATGAATGAAATTAATGGCATAACTTTGGCATAAACAAATACTCCCAGTATAAATCAACATGTTTCATGATTTCTGGAAGACAATGCTGGCCAAAAATTCAGAGACCAATGCAGTAAGAGCTGTTATTCAGAAGTGAAGCTATATATTATCAAGAATGTAGACTATATAGAAATGATTATTAAACATGTCTTGAGCTCTGCTCTATGGGTAAGCTACTTTTTCTAGTGTCATTAAAGTAATTTCAAATTCTCATTACTTCAGACCGCTACAAAATTGAATATTAGGTTAAATGACTATGGAAAACAATTTGGTTTCCAACTTATCTGTTTCTTTACTTATTTATTCATGTTTTAAATTTGGATATACATGACACACAATGTTACATTAGTTTCAGGTGTACACCATAGTATTCCAACTTCTCTAAATATTATGCTGCACTTACCACAAGTGTAATTACCATCTGTCACCATACAACATTATTACAATATCATTGACTATATTCCCTATGCCCTGTCTTTTATTCCCATGACTTACTCATTCCATAACTAAAAGCGTGTATCTCCTACTCCCCTTCATGCATTTTGCACACCTTTAACCTGCTTCCCTCTGGCATTCATCAAGTTTGTTCTCTTTATAGCTCTGATTCTGTTATTGTTGTTGTTGTTGTTTATTTTTTAATTTTTTTACATTTTTAAGGTTTCACATGTGAGTGAAATCTTCTGGTATTATCTTCTTAGTCTTATTTATTTCACTTATCGTGATACCTTCTAGGTTCATCCATGTTGTCACAAATGACAAAAATCTCATCCTTTTTTATGACTCTATAATATCTGTGTGTGTGTGTGCATGTGTGTGCCCCACATCTTTGTTCATTCATCTATTGTTGGACACTTGGGTTGCTTCCATATCTTGGCTATTATAAATGCTTTGATAAACATAAGGGTGCATATATTTTGCCAAATTAGTCTTTTTTTGTTTCTTTGTTTTCCTTGAGTAGTGGAATTATTGGATCATATAGTACTTTTATTTTGAGTTTTTTGAGGAACTTCCATACTGTTTTCCACAGTGCATATACAATTTACCTTCCCATCAGTAGTGCACAAGGATTCCTTTTTCTTCACATCCTTGTCAGCACTTGTTATTTCTTGGTTTTTGTTTTGTTTTGTTTTTATCCATTCTGACAGGTGTAAGAGGATGTCTCACTGGGGGTGTGATTTGCATTTCCCTGATGATTAGTGATGTTGAGCATACTTTCATGTGTCAACTTAATAATATTCAGAGCCTCTACCTATTTTTTAATCAGATTGCTTGTTGTTTTTTTTTTTTTTTTTTTTTTTTGGTGTTCAGTTGTGTGAGTTCTTTATATGTTTTGAATATTGACCTCTTATCAGATATGTCATTTTCAAGTATCTTCTCCCATTCAGTAGGTTGCCTTTTTGTTTTGTTGATGTTTGCTTTTGCTGTGCAAAAGCTTTTTATTTTAACGTTGTCCCAATAGTGTTGCTTCTTTCTCTTGCATGATGAGACATATCTAGAAAAATGCTTTTATGAGCCAATGTTAGAAAAATGACTGCCTGTGTTCTGTTCTTTTTTTTTTTTTTTAAATAGTTTGGTCTTATAGTTAGGTCTTTAATGCATTTTAAGTTTATTTTTATGTATGGTGTTATAAAGTGGTTCAATTTATCTATTTTGATAAATTAGAAAAATTGATCATTAAGTTGATTTCCTGCTCTAGAATAGTTTTTTATACTCACTTTTTTCTTTTTGTTCATTAACTTTGTAAAGGTATAATTTATATAAAATAAAAACCCATTTTTAAAAAAATTTTAAATTTTTTATTTAAATTCCAATTAATTAACATGTCACATAATTTTAGTTTCGGGCTACAATATTGTGATTCAATACTTCCATAGAACAGCTAGTGTTCATCACAGTTAGTGCCCTCCTTAATTTTAAGTGAACAGTTTGATGTGTTTATAAAACCCACTGTAATCACCACCCAGATCAGATATAGAACATTTCCATCATGCTAAAACATTCTCTCAAGCTTCTTTGGCAATAAACTTCACTCTTCCTACCTGGCACACTAAATTAATGATCTGATTACTTTTGCCCATTCTAGAATTTTATATCAATGAAAATATATAGTGTACACAAATTGTGTCTGGATATTTTCATTAAAAAATATTTCTGAGCCTCATTCAAATTGTTGCTTGTGTAAGTGTTTTGCTCCTTTTTATTACTGAATGTGTTTTCATATTTCAAGTGTGTATTTTTGTGGGCAGAATATAATTGTATATATTTTTTTGAAAGCAGTCTTAATAGTTTATCCCTTTTGCTTCATGTGTTTAGTCCATTTACATTTAATATAATTATTGATATTATATTTGTTTTTGTCTTTTACTTTTCCTTTGGAATTACTTGAATACCATTAGAATTCCATTTTGTCTTTTGGACTAGTGTTAAGTCATTTTGTTTTATGGTGTGTTAGTTGCTACTGTGTTTACAATATATATTTTGAGTTTACTATCATCTACTTGCACATAATATGCCATTTGCATATATAACTGTATTTCTACTTCTGTTGTCATTTGTGTTATTACTGTAACATATTTTACTTTCACAAATGACATATCTTGGCACTTAATATCTTGGTATTATTTTTTATCAGAACACTTGTTTTTAAAGAAAATTTTAAAAATGAAAATATTTTATATTTGTACATATAATGCATAAATATAACTTCTACTAGTTTCCATCAGAAAACATTTCTTCATCTCATAGAAGTTTATGTAGTACAGGTTGACTATTGCTGTATACTTTAAAATTTTGCCTGTCATTAAATGGCATTGTTTTGCCATAATTTTTGAAACATATATTTTCTTTGTATTGATTTCTAGCATAACTCTTTTACAGTAAATTATAAATTTCCATTCGGGGCACCTGGGTGGCTCAGTGGGTTAAAGCCTCTGCCTTCAGCTCAGGTCATGATCCCAGGGTCCTGGGATCAAGCCCCACATTGGGCTCTCTGCTCAGCAGGGAGCCTGCTTCCTCCTCTCTGCCTGCCTCTCTGCCTACTTGTGATCTCTGTCTGTCAAATAAATAAATAAAATCTTAAAAAAAAGTTTACAAAGTATGAGGTAACTTGTTAAAAAAATAAAAAAAAATAAAAATTTCCATTCATTATCTCCAATTACTCTCATGAATATTAAGTGGTCATTTTAATTTTCTTTTCCCTGAATGTAATATGTCTGTTTTTCTTTGTCTGCTTTAATTTTTTCTCTGTTAATCATTTTCATCAATTTGAGCATATGTATTGGGGTAATGAAGTTTGGGGTTTATTAAGTCTCTTGGATTTATGGATTGATATTTTTACCAAATCTGGAATTTTTTAGCTATTATTTTATTTATATATCCCTCCCCATCTTTGGGATACTCCAATTATAAATATAAATATATGCACATATTTATATTAAATACAATAAATATTTGTATTATATGTTGTATATAGCATTCTTTATATCATGTAATATATATGTATTTGTTAGACTGCTAATAGTGTCCATTAAGGCTGTTTTGTTCACCCTTTTCCTTTTTCTCTCCGTATGTTTTTGTTTGAATAGTTTCTGTTGCCTTATTTTCAAGTTCAGGTATGTTTTTGGGAAAACCTGATCTCCTATTTAGCCTATCCATACCAGATATACTATTAGATGTTAAGTTTCATTTGATAATTTTTTAAATTTGTCATTTTTCTCACTACTGTATTGTGCTTTGGTTTAAATACCTATACTATAGAAGTAGTAGTAGTAGTTTGTTTGTTTGTTTAAGTACTTTTCTTATAATTAAATCATTCTGTAATTTCTGTTTTTGTTGACTGATTTTTCTCCTTGTTATATCTCACATTTTTTTTGACCTTTTTAACCTATTTGGTAATTATTGATTGGATACTTGACATTTGAATATTGTTGATCCTGCTGTCTTCCTTAAATAGTTTTGTCCTGGCAAGACATTAATTTAATTTCCAATCACCTTAATCTTTTTGAAGCTTGATTTTATCCTTTGTTAATGCACATCTAGAATAGCCTTATATTTCCTCTGACTTTAATGTTTGTTCTCAGGCTTGGCATTTCTGAGGTGTCTACTGAATTTCCTGGGTGTTCAGTGAAGCATCTGTGAGGCTGTAGGATCTGAAACACATCTCAGTTGGTGTGAACTTGTGAGCTCAGATACTAGTTTAGTTTACTGTCACCTTGTAAGTTCTTCACTCATAAGTTTTCTTCCCTGGCGTCACAGAGTGTCAGCCTTTGTATGTTCAATTTAATATTCAGCCAGAGGTTAAATGAACTGAGCATCTTTTAAAATTTCTGGGTATATTTTCCTCCATGTAGATACCACTTGATGGTGCATTGCCCTACAAATCCTAACCATCTGAGGCTACCTCATCTCAGGAAGACAAGATGTGCTTTGATTCCTTTTCCCTGAAATTTGGCCTGGAAAGTGCCTCCAAAAGCCTGGAAATTGTAGGGTATACCTCATTTGTTTTTCTTCTCTTAGAATTCAAGCTCTGTGTTATCTACTGTCTTAATATCAATGAAGAGGGTTTTTTTTTTTTAATATATAGATAGTTTGTCTAATTTTCTAGGATTTTTTTGTGTATATTGTGTTTTGTTTTTAATGGCAATAGGGCTAGCCTAGTACCAGTGATTCAGTCTTGGCTAGAAGCAGAAGTCCCTGTTACTGTGTTTGTTTGTGGGTTTATTTTTAGTTTTATTTTTTGTTTATTGTTTGTTTGTTTTGTTTTGTTTTGTTTTGTTTTTGTATGAGACCGGCTTTATTTTCTATGGGCATTTTTATAGTTGTTGCTTAGTTAATACAAAGTGTGACTTCTTTATATTGTGCCACTTCCTGAAGATGTTTTGTCATGGAATATGTGCGTAACAGAACTCCTATATACCTATCACCAGACTCCAGTGTTCTTGAGAAATAGCTTGGGAACCACTGATTCAGTAACAAAGGTCATTATACTCAGTATTTGTGCATTAGGACTCATTTAAGTGAATGGAAAGTCTCAAATGAAAAAAAAATCATTTAGAAGTTAATACCATTTAATTTCCACTTCATTTGAAAGTTTCTATTACCTATGTGACCTGCTTTACAAAAGTAATATAAATAGTAAGTAATTAGCATAATAATTATATGATTTTTTAAGAGACCTTAAAGCATCTTATTCTACTATGGATGTTAATATGTTCAGAGAATCTTTAAGGGTTTGCACTGTTTTGTTTTGTTTTGTTTTCCTTCACTTTTCCATCACTTCACACATACATCTTTTTTGTGTGTATATGTGAGAGACTAAGATCTATTCCCTAGCAGATTTCAATTATACCATACAATGTTATCAAATATAATTACAGTGTTATATATTCTGAAAATTTGTACTCTTTTACCAATGTCTCCCTATTTTCCCTATCTCCAAGCACCTGGCAAATACTTTTCTATTCTCTGTTTTTATGAGTTTGACTTTTCCTTGGGTTTTACCTATAATTGATACTATTCTGTATTTGTCTTCTTCTGTCTGGCTTAATTCACCTATCATAAGTTCCTCAAGGTCCATCCATGTTATTAGAAATGGCAGGATTTCCCTCTTCATAGCTGAATAAAATTCCACTGTATATGTAGACCACATTTTCTTTATTAATTCATCCAATGACTGACACTTAGGTAATTTCCATATCTTGGCTATTATGATTACTGCTGCAGTGAACATGTGGGTACATCCTGTTTTTATTTCCTTTGAATATATGCCCAGAAATAGGATTGTTGGATCATATGATAGTTCTATTTTTACTTTTTTAGAAGACTCCACACTGTTTTCCGTAATGGCTATACCAATTTACATTCCCACCAAATGTGCACAAGGGTTGCCTTTTCCTCACAGCCTCATCAACACTTGTTATCCCTCATTTTTTTGGTCATAGCCATTCTAACAGTTGTAAGGGGACTACAATCTCATTGTAATTTTAATTTTCATTTCTTTGATTATTAGTGATCTTAAGTACTTCTTCCTATACTTGTTGACTATTGGCATGCCTTCTTTGTAAAAATGTCTTCTCTGTTTACTTATTAATTGGATTTTTTTTCTTTTTGATGTTGAATTGTGTGAATTCCTTATGTAGTTTGGATAATAACCCTTTATTTGATATATGATTTGCAAATATTTTCTCCAGTACCATAGGTTCTTTTTTTTTTTTTCATTTTGTTGATGGTTTCCTTGCTGTGCCCAAGATTTTTAGTTTGATATCTTCACATTTGTTTATTTTTGCTTTTGTTGCCTTTGTTTCGGTATCAAATGCAGAATCATTGCCAAGACTGATGTCAAGAGTTTACTGTCTGTTTTCTTCTAAGAGTTTTATAGTTTTAGGTCTTGATGCCTTTACTTCATTTTGAGTTCAATTTTGCATATGATGTAAAGTAGGAATCTAGTTTCATTCTTTTTCATGTGGCTGTCCAATTTTCCCAAAACCATTTATTGAAGACATTGCTATTTCCCCATTGTATTTTCTTTGGATCCTTTGTTGTAAATTAGTTGACCATATATGTGTGGGTTTATTTCTGGCCTTTCTATTCTGTTCCATTTATCTATGTATCTGCTTTAATCCAATGCCTTATTGTTTTGATTACTATGCAACTATGTTCATCAGGAATATTGGCATGTAATTTTCTTTTTTGGTAATATCTTGTCTTTTTGGTATCAGACATAAATGTTTGAAAGTGTTTCCCCTCTTATATTTTTTTGGAAGAGTTTGAGAAACACTGGTATTCTTCTTTAAATGTTTAGTAGAATCCACCAGTGAAACCATCTGGTTCTGGGCTTTCCTTTGTGGAGAGATTTTGATTACTACTTCAGTTTCCTCCTAAGGATTAATCTCTTCAGGTTTTCTTTTTTTTAATGGTTCAGTCTTGGCAGTTTGTATGTTACTAGCAATTCATCCATTTCTTCTAGATTATATGATTTGTTGGCATGTAATTGTTCAATTAGTCTCATGAACTTTTATATTTCTAAATATGTTTCCTTGTTTGCTTATAGGGAGGGAGGGGCAGAGGGAGAGGAGAAGAGAATTTTAAACAAGCGACATACTCAGTTTGTAACCCAATGTGGGGCTTGATCTCACAACCCTGAGATCATGACCTTGAGATCATAACTTCAGCCAAAATCCAGAGTCAGAAACATAACCAACTGAGCCACTCAGATGGCCCAGTCTTTTGTATTTCTATAGTATCAGTTGTAACACCTCCTTCATTTTTTATTTTATGTTAACCCTCTTTTTCTTTTTCCTTTTTCTTGCTCTTTTCCTGGTGAATCTAACTAAAATTTTGTTCATTTTGTGTATATTGTTCAAAAATCAGCTCTTGGTTTCATTGATCTTTTGTGTTATCTCTTCAGTCCCTATTCTACTTATTTCCACTTTAATTTTGTTATTTCCTTCCCTCTGCCACCTTTGAGTTTAATTCTCCCCCCCCTCATTTGTTGAGTTATATAATTAGACTCTTTATGACGCTTCTTTTTTTCTGAATGGAATCATTTATTGCTATAAACTTCCCTCTTAAAACAGCTTTTGCTGCATTTTATATCTTGGTCATTATATTTACATTTTAATTTGTTTCAAGATATTATTTGGTTTCCCTTTTGATTTCTTCTTTGAACAATTTTTTGTTCAATAACATGCTGTTTATTCTTAACATGTTTGTGAATGTTCCAATTTTGTTTTCATGTTTCTTTGGATATTTGGTAACTAATTTCTGGTGCACTCTTCTTTTTCTAGAAAAGTTTTTCATTTTTTTTTCTTTCTTTTTTCACTTAGGACATCTAACTACTATAAACTTTTATGGTCCATAAAATGGCTATATGCCTTCAGTTTTCCCCTGCTGTTTACTTCTCTTTCCTTTAATACTACTGCCTTTCAGTGTAATCTACAGGTATCCTTTAGCTCCTTCTGGTATATTCAGAGTTAACAGAGGTTCATGACCTTTCACTAAAGACTTGATCTGAGTCAATAAAATTGCACCATCAGCAAACACTTTGTATGTAATCTAGTCACTGGAATGAAAGAAATTGAAGCCTAATTTCATTTACCCTAAAAGTCTGCAGTGCATGTGGGAAACATGTAAAAGAAAGAAAGCAAAGCACAAAGGTACACAAAATCAATCACTTAAAAAAAATTAAACTTTTATTTTACACTTTGTTAATATTTATAGTCTGGTACTGACTAAAGCCTGCAGCCAGAAAGCATAATTTAAAATTCAATTAATCTACACTTTCTTTTAATTTCCAAATATTTTATTCATTCATCTAAGGAGAAGATAACCATAAGCTAGAAGTCATCTTACAGAGATGATAAGCTAAATAAGTTAAAATTTTATATCTAAGTAAGTCGTTGTTAATTTGGTTGAACATATATAAGCTGCAGGAGTATTCTTTTGTCCCATTTGCCAGTGGCCTATCTTAAAAATAGATCTTCTTGGATTCTTTTTATAGAAATACTCTATTCTTGGCACGTATTTCCTTCTTTAGACAATAGTTAATAAAATGAGTATATATATTGTACACTTTATTTTTCTTGCTCAGTGTTCTACTTTTGGAATACTGCTCCCTCCTAAAAAAATGCACGTGATCCAAATGGTTCTTTCAATCATAGTGCCTCATCTCACTTATGATCAAAGAGTTAGGCATGTGTCCCAGTCAGGAATAATCCATAGAGTCACCCCTGGCAAGTCCAAACAGAGTGTCTTCCAGGGTTTCTACATGGGCATAGGAAGAGAGAAGTCTTTTTCCCTTTTTACCTGCTAGAATTGGTAAGCTGGCAGGTTTTGAATGGGACTAACGGTAGATATCTTTCCTGCCATGTGGAGATAATCTATCTGCTGAATTAAAGCAACATGAAGGGAAAAATAGAGCCAAGAGAGAGAGAAAATGACCCAGCATTTAATCTCTGAAAACAGCCATATCTAAGCCAAATCCATGATTGAACTCACCAGTTACATAAGTCAATATTATCTCTCTTTTATGTAAGATATTTTCAGTTGGTTATTGTGAATTCTCACAGACATTCTTGAGTGATATAGAAAGCAAAAAGAGACAAAGCTTTAAATTCCATTTATGATTTAGGATTCTATAATGTCATTTATACTGATGCATAAGTATTTCTATTGCTGATATTTCGTGGCATATGTTTCACATCCATTTATGTTTCATTCTATTCTAGATACATCTAATATAGGTACAAATATTTTAAATTGCATTTTCATATAATCTCTGACTTTTAAAAATTAACTTATTCTTTTACCTTTGCTTTGTTTACTGAAATATTTGGATTTACTTTAATATCTCATTTGATATTTCTTATTAACTACCTATGTATTTTTTTTTACTTTTTTTCACTTTTTCTATATGATATTAGGTTGATAAAGATTTCTGTACTTTCATTGAAGTTAAGAAACTTGTCCAAGATCACACAGCTAGGCAGCATGAAAATGGGATTTGGAACCATGCATGGCTTGAATCCAGCATTTTCACACTTAATGACTAGATAATAGTGCTCCTAAGATACAAAAAGATAAGTATTTGCTTAATCTATAATTTGCAGTAGAGATGGAAACTCAAGGAGAAGCAAAAGAAATGATATTAATTTTTATTGATTGGATTTTAAGAATGATTAAGATTAAAAGAAGAAGCATGTAGGATGACTGATAGAATTCTTGTTTAGACAACTTGATTTTTTTTTTTTTAAGTAATCAGGAAAACAAATATAGAGAGGAGGCAATATTTTTATTTAGGTAACATCATATAAGTGGAGAGGTTTGCTAGGTCATTTGTTAGAAAATTTCCAGTTCAGGGGGTGCCCTGGGTGGCTCAGTCCTTAAGTGTCTCCTTCAGCTGAGGTTATGATCCCAGGGTTCTGGGATCCAGCCCATATCGGGCTCCCTGCTAGTAAAGAATTCTGCTTCTCCCTCTCACATTCCCCTTGCTTGTGTTTCTGCTCTCCTTTTGTCTCTCTGTCAAATAAATAAATAAAATCTAAAAAAAAAAGAAAAAAGAAAAGAAAAAAAAAAAGGAAATTTCCAGTTCAGAAACATTGTCTGGGCTAGAATTAAAATGAATCATATTGGGGCGCCTTGGTGGCTTCATGGGCTAAAGCCTCTACCTTCAGCTCAGGTCATGATCCCAGGGTCCTGGGATCCAGCCCTGCATCAGGCTCTCTGCTCAGCGGGGAGCCTGCTTTCCCTCTCTCTCTGCCTTCCTCTTTGCCTACTTGTGATCTCTGTCTGTCAAATAAATACATAAAATCTTTTAAAAAAATGGATCATATCTGAACGTCTTTAGAATCCACAGATTTAGACAAGGGCATTCAAAGGTATTGTATTATAAAGTAAAGCCAGAAAAAGACAAAGGATGGTACTGTAAATGAACACATAGAGGATGTGGAAAAGTTTAAATGAGTTAATAGATTCAGAGTACTGGAAACAGCACCTGAGTACTAAATAGTACTCATTAACTTTTATTTAAAGTTTAGGACACTGCATTAGGTATAAGTTCAAAATCAGTTCTTAGAGAATACATCAATTTTAGTATATGTGCTGCCAAAGCGAGCACTAGAGAATGCATCAGTTATTTACCTCATGCAGTATATACCCACCACCACTTGAGCTAGGAAAAATACCATTTTGAGTTAGGAAAAAATATCCAGCTCAGTACCCCAACTATGTTTTGCTTCCAATGAAAAAGGGAATGAATACTAGTAAAGTGATAATAAAAAATATTTTCCATAAAATCATAAAAAATTTTTATAAAATTATATTTTATAAAAAATATAATAAAAAATATTTTCTCTCAGTGACTAGCTTCTACAAAAACTAAACTAATTTCTAAGACTGCTAAAATAATCTTAGGTAAATAGTGGGAAGTTTTCTATAGTAGCCATATACATTTTCTTACACATAAAGCAGAGTAATATTTATCTCTTAACACTTTTTTTTTCTTTTTTACATTTCATCAGTTTCTGCTGGTATAATTTGGTCATGTTCAACTATATGTGAAAATCAGTTTTTCCTTCTTTACCCCAAACACATCTTCACACAGTAAAGGTGAAATTTGTGTATCACTGGGGATTTTATAAAAAGAGAGAGGTGGAAGGAGAAGTTGAAAGGCAAAGAGTAAGTTCAAATTGTCAAGCCATGTGGTCTGTCTGAATTTTGCTCAGGGGATCACCTATTCTTACTGTCAAAAGCCGAGAGATCTTGGGAACCAAAAAAGACAATTCAAAAGTGATGGGAAAATCCCAAGCCAAATGGCAAAAATAAATGATAATATTGTACAAGTTGTGAAGCAGTTTTATTCCAAAGGCTTTTTAAGAACAAGCACAGTTTCTCAGCTATGTATATTTTCCAACTTAGATAAGCTCGTAACAATTGAAATAACAGAAACAGAAATGGAATTTCTGAATTAAGTTTAATTTTCATTTTATTTCTTAAAGATAAAACTTGTCTAATAGCATTTCAAGTCCAAATGCAAGTTGTGTACATGTTTTACACTCACCCAGCCCCACTCCAGACAGTTTTAATTTTCTTTCATATATGTCTTACTAGATTTTTGTATATTTTTTCTTTATGTTATTTTTGGAAAAAATGATCCTGGAATGAACCAAGTAAATTTAAAAATCATTTTTAAATGGCATCCCATTCTAACACCCTGAAACGGTAACAAATATCTGCACTCCATTGTATGTTGAACTGAAAATAATCAACATTTTATTAATTGTTCTCTGTAAATTACTGTGGTGTCTGTTTTACAGATAGAAAAGAGAATCTTAAGGTCCAAGAATAGTATAATTAGAACTAGGATCATCTTAATTTAAAATTCAGGTCATTGTTAGTTTATTATATCAAACTCTTCTTGGTTTAAGGATTCTGAATGCTATGGTCAGAAGAAATCACCTAAAAGTTTATTAACTCTTATAGGAACTAAACTGTAGTTGACAAATCACTAGAGGCTCAGTGTGAACAACTTCGAGATTCAAAAACTTCAAAGACACCCATTGTAAGAGGGGTCTCACAATATGAGGTTTACCTCCAAGAGCTCAACCAGGTTCTCATAGTAAATATGGGAGAAAAACTTCTTCCTGCTTCCAGCTGAGGGGGGAGAAGAGGAACCATTTTGAAATTCACCAGAGCACTCTGTTCTTAACAAGGCCTGCCCTAACAGGAAATACCAAGAACCTAATCAGCTGGGATATTAGGAGAACATAACTGAGGAATTATCAGAGCCTAACTAACTGGCGGTGGGGAGGAAAATACCCAACTCTAGCCCATGTTTGCCAATCTGCCACACCTAAGGAGGAAGAAAAAATACAGGAAAACACTTTTGAAGTATATAGTCCAAAGGCATAGTCTTATGAAATGTCTGAGACCTAGTCATAGGACTATAGAATGCTTCCCCAGCCCCCACACCTCATTACCACATTACTAAAGTCCTGTTTATGATACTTCATCTTACCCAATATATTATGTCTGGCTTTCAAGAAAATATTACAAGGTATATAAAAAAGAAAAAACACAATTTGAAGAACAAGAGCAGACATCTGAACCAGACATTCAGGGATGTTGGAATGATCAGACTGGGAATTTAGAACAACTATGATTAAGATGGTAAGGGCTCTCATGGTCAAAGTAAACAATGTGCAAGAATAGATGGGCAATGCAAGGAGAGAGAAGTAGATCCTAAGACCCAAATAGAAATGCTAGAGGTTGGAGTGCCTGGGTGGCTCAGTGGGTTAAACCTCTGCCTTTGGTTCAGGTCATGATCTCACAGTCCTGGGATCAAGCCCCACGTTGGGCTCTCTGCTCAGCAGGGAGCCTGCTTCCTTCTCTCTCTCTCTCTGCCTGCTGCTCTGCCTACTTGTGGTCTCTCTCTCTCTCTGTCAAATAAATAAATAAGGTCTTTATTGAAAAATGCTAGAGATTAAAAACACTATAATAGAAATCAAGAATGCCTTTAATGGACTGGACATAGGTGATACAGATGAGGAAAGAATCTCTGAGCAAGTAAATATTTTAATAGAAATCTCGAAAATCAAAAAGCAAAGAAAACAGAGACTGGGGGGAAAAATAGCAGAGCAGTATATCCAAGGACTGTGGAAAATCATGAAAGGGGTAATATATGTGTATGAGAATACCAAAAAGAGAAGAAAGAAACAGAAGAAATACTTGAAAAATTAATAATGGAGAATTTCCTGAAATTAATGTCATACACCAAGCCAAAAAATCCAGGAAGCTCAGGAAACAGCAAGCAGGATGAATGCCAGACAAACAAGTTACATTTAGGCATTATTGTCTTCACACTATAGAAAATCAAAGATAAAGAAAAATATGAAAGACAAAAGAAATACCTTACCTATAAAGGAGCAAAGATAAGAATTACATCTTCTCAGAAACTGCAAACAAGAAAAGTGGTGTGAAGTATTTAGAGTTGAAAAAAAAAAAAAAAAACAACCAACATAGAATCTGTTCATTGTGAAATATCTTTCAGAAGGAAGGGGAGGGGTGCTTGGGTAGCTCTTCATAAAACAGCTGCCTTCAGCTCAGGTGGTGATCTCAAGGTACTGGGATCCAGCCCTGGATCGGGCTCCCTGCTTCTCCCTCCTCCACTTCCTCTGCTTGTGTTCCTTCTCTTGCTGTGTCTCTCTCTGTCAAATAAATAAATAGAATATCTTAAAAAAAAAATGAAGGGGAAGTAACACCTTCCTCAGAGAAACAAATTTGAGGGAATTTGTTCCTAGCAGACTTGCCTTACCAGGAAAGATAAAAGAAGTCTTTAAAGAGAAATAAAATAATATAGATCAGAACCTCAGATCTACATAAGGAAAGGAAGAAAATTGAAGAAAGAATAAGTGAAGGTAAAAAAAAATACTTTAATTTTTCTTATTCTTATTTCATCTAACATTCAAATTAATAATAGCAACACTGTGTTTAATTATGTATACTTAAGTATACACACATACACAAATGCACACACATAGATATGCTTATGTATACTTATACATAAGTGAAATAAATGACAGTAATGCTACAAAGGATAGGAAGGAGGAATTAAGATCATTTTGTTATATAAAGTACCCATACTACCTGTTAAATGGTACAGTGTTATTTGAAAGTGAACACGAATTAGCCTTAAATGTATATTACAAATTCTAGGGCAACCATTAAAAACAAAAACAAAAACATGACCAATGTAAGAAAGCATAGAAAATGAAATTATATAAAAAAAAATGCTCAATTAAAACCACGAAAGAGTGGAAGGGAAGAATAAGAATGAAGATCAAGGGTAATAGATAGAAAAAGTAAGAGATATGATAATTATTATTCTAACCATATCCATTATCACCTTGAATGTCAATGGTTGAAAACACAATTTAAAAGACAGAGATTGGATGCCTGGGTAGCTCATTTGGTTAAGTGACTGCCTTTGGCTCACATCATGATCCTGAAGTCCCAGGATCAAGTCCCATGTTGTGCTCCCTGCTAACCAGGGAGTCTGCTTCTCCCTCTGACCCTTGCCCCCAGTGATCGCTCACTTTCTCTCTCTCTCTCTCTCATTCTCTCTTGCTCAAATAAATAAGCAAAATCTTTAAAAATATAGAATAATAAAAGAGATTGTCAGAATGAATAAAAAGCAAGACCTAACTATATGTTGTATATAAGAAATCCACTTTAAATATAAAGGCAGATAAAGATTAAGTCAACGAATGGGCAAAAATATATACCCCATGTTAACACTAATCAAAAGATAACAGGGGTGCCTGGGTGTCTCAGTGAGTTAAGCCTCTGCCTTCGGCTCAGGTCATTATCTCAGGGTCCTGGGATGGAGCCCCGCATCGGGCTCTCTGCCCAGCAGGGAGCCTGCTTCCCCCTCTCTCTCTGCCTGCCTCTCTGCCTACTTGTGATCCTCTCTCTCTCTATCAAATAAATAGATAAAATATTTTTTTTAAAAAAAGGTAATAGGAATAGCTATATTAATTCCAGACACAGTAAACTTGAAAAGAAAAAAAAAATGAAAGTGCTCATGGTTATGAGAGGATATTATTATACAATGAAAAATGGGTGAATTTTCTAAGAAGTCATAGTAGTTTTTGATGTATATGCATCTAACAATGGAGCATCAAAATACATGAGGCAAAAACTAATAGAATTTTAAAAAGAAATAGATTAATTCACTACCATAGCTGGACACTTTAACACTTCCCTCTCCGAACTGGGCAGATTTGGCTTTAAGAAAATCAGTAAGGATATAGTTGAACTGAACATCAGCATCAACCAAGTGGAAATTTAGGACATCTGTAGAGTATTTCATTTAACAACAGCAGAATTTACGTTCTTCTCAGACTCACGTGGAGCATTCACCAATATGATCATGTTTTGGGCCCTAAAATACACTTTTCCAAATAGAAGAATAAAAGTCACACATTGCTATTAGAATATAATAGAATTAAACTAGAAATCAGTAACAGAAAGAGAATTGGAAAATCCAAAAATACATGGAAGTTAAACAACACTCTTCTAAATAAGTGGCACAAAAGAATCATAAAAGAAATTTCAAGGGAAATTCAAAATATTTTGAACTAAATGAAAATGAAAGCACAACTTATTAGACATTGTAGGAATTGATGAACACAGTGCTTAAATGGAAATTTATAGCATGAGATGCATATATTAAATAAGAAGAAAGATCTGAAAACATTTTAAGTTTCCATTTTAGGGAACAGGAAACAAGACAAGAGTAATTTAAAATCAAAGGAGAAAAAAATAGGATGAATAGAGCAGAAAACAAAATTAAAAATGAAATTTATAGGGAAAAATTAATGAAACAAGTAGACTTTTTGAAAGGATAAAAATAAATTTAATAAACCTTTACTAGGATAACTAATATAAAAAAGAAGAGACAAATTAGTAATATGAGAAATGAAAGGGGACATCAATGCAGATCCTATGGACATTAAATGGATAGTAAAGAATCCTATGAACAATTCAACTTGATTCCCACAAATTTGATAACCTAAATGAAATAAAAAGAATTTCAACTCCCTGAAAGATAATATTTGTTAAAACTCACACAAGAGGAAATAGACTATCTGAATAGACATATATCTATTAAAGAAACTGATAGATAAGGTCCTATATACTCTCTACCTATTAGAATGTCCAAAACTCAGAACATTAACACCAAATGCTGGTGAAGATGTGGTGCAACAGAAACTCTCACATTTGGCTGGTGATAATGTAAAATGACACAGATATTTTGGATGGCCATTTGGTGGTTTGTTAAAAAATTAAATGTACTCTTACCATATCATCCAGCAATTGCATTTTTTGGTATTTATCCCAAAGTAGTTAAAAACGTATATCCACTCAAAAACCTGTACATGGGGGTTTATAGAAGTTTTATTCATAATTGTCAAATCTTGGAAGCAACCATAATGCCCTTCAATGGGTGAATGGATAAATTGTGGCACACCCAGACTCAAATAATACTGAGTAGTAAAAGGAAATGAGCTGTCGAGCCATGAAAAGACATGAGGACACTGATATGCATATTTCTGAGTGAAGGAATACAATTTCAAAATCCTGAACATCACTGATCCCAACTAAACAACATTCTGGAAAAGGCAAAACATGGAGACAGTAAATAGATATTATGGCGGGCAAAGAAGGAAGGGTAAACAGACAGAGAGGACTTTTAGGGTATTGAAAATATTCTGTGTAATACCATAATGATGGGTAAATATCATTGTCCAATTGTCCAAACCCACAGAATGTACAACACCAAGAATGAACCCTAATGTAAGTAAGCTATGAACTTTGGGTGGTTGTGATGTGTCAACCAATGTAAGTTCATCAAGTTTAACAATGGTACCTCTCCTGGACAGGGAAGGATATGGATGACAGGGATACAATGCATAGGTTGGGGCAGGAGGTATGTGGAGACTCTCATGCCTTTCCCTCCACTTTGCTCCAAAAAAACCCCCTTAAAACTGCTCTAAAAATTAATTTTTTTAAAAAAACATTAAACATATTTATTAGAAATTTATTAAATGTGTTTATTGGCATGACACTATATTAGATACTCAATGCTGAGAATTGTACAGAGAATCTTTAGGCTTTGAATGGTCATAATATAAGAAAATATATATGCTGTACTTATACAGATACAGTCTAGTCAAATAACTAGAAAATATTGAAAAATAAGTTTTTTCGACATAAACATGAGTTCATTTTAAAGATGACAAATGACTACTGATTTCCTTGAGTTTCATGTTTGTATCTAGTGGTTTAAGAAAACCATGTACCCCTGGGGATAAAAATATATGTTTATAAAAATAAAAAATTTAAAAAAAAAAGAAAAAAAGAAAACCATAAACATACCCCTGTAAGATCAGGCACAAAAACTTTCATGGAGCATATAATGGTATGATCTGGAACACTTTGCCTGCTGAGTATTTCTATTATGGTTATAAACGGGAACAGTACATAAAGCAACATGAAAAGCATCTGTTCCACTGGGATGTATAGAAATTGGATTGAGAATGTCAGACTGGTTTGTACTGAGATATTCTAGTATTTTTTTTCTTCTTTCTTTGCATCTCATTCTTTAATTTTTCTTTCTTCATCTATGTGGTTTGAATGTTAACATTGATAGAAATTAGAGATAGGGACACACACACACACACAAAAGAAACTGCTCTGAGATTGCTGCTTTTCAAGTAAGTCAGGTGCTTTTGACATGTGGCTGTTATGAGGAAAGACCTGTCATAAGAGCTTTGACCTAACTTAGTCCAGCTGGGTCACTAGTTCCAGATAGAAATCTCCCCCTTGCCATCTGTGTGGATCCCAGATCATACTTGGTAATCATACTCTTGTCTTTAATAGCTTTTTAACTTGACATTTCTTTCATATTCCCTAGAATTATAATTTTTCTATAAGTAAAAAAAAATTGGAGGAAGAGGTGACAAAAATTCATGGAATATTTTAAGGTAGAATAGTAAGTTTAAGTTATTACTACGACTATAACCCTCATACATAAAAATTTCCTAAACATTAAAATTTCCTCAAACACAAACATTCATTGAGTTATTTCTCTCATACCCAAAGCTAATTTTATGACATGAAAAAGATGAGTAAACATCTAAGAGAAAGTGGAAAGAAAGGGTGGTCAAGATTGAAAGAGTAATATATTCCATTTTTATTCTGTATGCATGGACCAAATGACAGGTTTTAGATTATGAAGTTTTATATATTTTGTATATTGTGTCAGCAGTTTACTGTCTACTAAAAAAAAAACTTATAAAAAATGAAGTCAAAGTAGAAGCAGTAGAAGCAGTTACAGTGAGAAAAAATAACTGGTAATTTTGATGAGTAGTGATCAGAGAACACTTGAAAAAACTGGTTTAAAGTGTCATGAACCCAGATATGGTGGGTAGAATTTTTAAGTTGACCTCATCCATGAGATTCCTGTCTCCTAATTATTCAATCTAACACTTATCTCAGTACTGCTATGAAAGAACTTGCAGATGGAATTAATCACTTGACTTTAAAGTAGAAAAATTATCCTGGACTATCTGTGTGTGTCCAGTATGTTCACCTGAACCATTAGAAGCTGAAGTGGTCAGAAGAGTCTGTAGGAAAGATAGAGTAGAAGAGATGGCAAGAGCAATGAGGGAGCAGATGAAGTCAGAGATAGGGAAGCATGAGAAGAAAAATTGCTGCTGCTGGCTTCGAGGGGATCCATAAACTGGAAACAATCCAGCTTCTCTAGAAACAGAGAATAGTCTCTAGCTGACAGCCAGCAGAACATGAAGTCTCAGTCCTGCAACTGCATGGAACTGAATTCTGTAAATAATCGGAATGCATCTGGAAATGGATTCTCCCCTAAAGACTCCATAAAGAAATGCAGCTCTGTAGGCACCCTGATTTCTGCTATAAGTGAGATTCTAAACAGAGAAATCAGTTGAGATATGCTAACCTATGCAACTGTCAGATAATACTTTTCCATTGTTTTAAGTCTAAAAATGTGGTAATTTGTTATCATAACAATAGAAAGCAAATACAGAAGACATTCTTCTTTTTCAGAAGAAAGTCTGTGATAAGGGAGTCCAAATAGGCATAGAATATAGTCAAAGTATTGCAGCCAGGGACATACTGTCCCACTGATGCTACAGAGACTTTTTGAGGGCCCAGAAGCAATCCCTTAGGTAACATTAGATGATTTGTAATGATTGTCTAGAAAGGTAACTGTTGTATATTATAGAAGTGCAGGTGTTGCAGAGGTGGCTTGTTTGAGGCTTACGTACGAAGCAAGAATAATTTTTGCCAACATTGAGAAATGATTTGTCAGCTGACTTAGACCCTCTCATGAAATCTATCATACAAAATGTTCCTATAACAAAAGTCTATGAAGGGGATACCTGGATGGCTCAGTTAGTTAAGTGTCTGCCTTCAGCTCAGGTTGTGATCTCAGGGTCCTGGGACCGAGGTCCACCATTAAGTCCCTGCTCAGGAAGGAGCCTGCTTCTCCCTCTGCCTGCTGCTCCCCCAGCTTGTGCTTTCTGTCAAATAAATAAATAAAATCTTAAAAAAAAAAAAAAAGGCTGTGAAGGGATGGCATCACATCAAGAAGCAAAATCTAAAATACGGGGTGCCTGGGTAACTCAGTTGGTTAAGCAACTGCCTTTGGATCAGATCATGATCCTGGAGTCCAGGGATCCAGTCTGCATCATGCTCCCTGCTCAGCGGGGAGTCTACTTCTCCCTCCGACCTTCTCCCCTCTCATGCTCTCTCTCTCACTCTCTCTTTCTAAAATAAACAAATAAAATCTTTAAGAAATAAATACAAAACACATTCTTTTGTTAATGGACAGAGTATATTGGATGCATTAGGTTTGAGAGGAAATGATAATGATACTTCTCAGCTTCATGAAAATATCTGAGATGGAAAGGTAGCTTGCTTGAGAGATAACCTATTCCACTTATGGTTTGAATGAAAAAAAAATGAGTTTAATTATCATTTTTGCATGTGTACCCTTATTCAACTTTACCAAGATTCAATTTGCATGTCATAAATTGCAAGCATTTTAAGTGTAGTTTGGTGGGTTTAAGCTAGTATATAAACCCATGTAACCATATCTCAATTAAGATACAGAACATTTTCATGAACAAAAAATTTCCCTTATGAGTTGTGGTCATTCCCAGCCCCTTCCCACCTCAGTCAACCATATTACATCTCTCACTATAGTTTTGTTTGTGAAGATTTTGTGTAAAAGGACACATATAGTATGTACTCTTTGAGATCTGGATTTTTGTACTGAGGAAACTGTTTTTGAGATTCTCTTTCTCTCTTTTTTTTGTTTTTTTTTTTGGATGTATTTGTTGTTTCTTCTTTTATCATTTTATTTTACTGAATGACTAACCTATCTGTTGATGAATGAATGTGTTGCTTCCAACTTGGGGTAATTATGAATAGAAAAACTATGAGCATTTGTATACAAGGTATTTTGTGAAGAGATTTTTTCATTTCTTTGGGATCATTATTTATGTAGAATTGCTTGGCTATATAGCAATAGCATATTTAACATTAGTAGAAACCACATAAATGGAGCATCTGGGTGGCTCAGTGGGTTAAGACTCTGCCTTCAGCTCAGGTCATGATCCCAGGGTCCTGGGATCAAGCTCCACATTGGGCTCTCTCTGCTCAGCATGGAGCCTGCTTCCTCCTCTCTCTCTGCCTGCCTCTCTGCCTACTTGTGATCTCTGTCTGTCAAATAAATAAATAAAATCTTAAAAAAAAAAAGTAAAATCCTCACTTAAAAAAAAAAAAAAAGAAAGAAACTACAAAACTTTTCAGGAGTGGTTATATCTTGTCACACTCCCACCAGCTAAGCTTGAGTATCACTTGCTCTACATCCTCACCAACAACTGATGTCACTAATCTGTTGAAGTTTAGTCATTCTAGTATATGTGTAGTGATACCACGTTGTGGTCTTAATTTACATTTCCCTAACTTCCAATGATATTAAGCACCTTTTCTTATGTTTACAGGTTATTCACATATCTTCTTTTATAAAGCATTTTTTGAAATTTTTTCCTATTTTTTTAAGATTTTATTTATTTGTTTTATTTGAGTGAGAGAGAGAGAGAGAGAGAGAGAAAGCAGGGAAAGGGGCAAAGGAAGAGGGAGAGAATCTCGAGCAGTCTCCCTGCTGAGTGCAGAGCTGGACATGGGGCTCAATCTCACAACCCTGAGATCATGACCTGAGCTGAAACCAAGAGCTGGACACTTAACCAACTGAGCCACCTAGGTGCCCCGAAATACTTTTTTTTTTTTAATTTTTGTGGGGAAATTTGATTTATTATTATATAGGTATAATAATTATTTAGATCCTATGAATATAAGTCCTTTGACAGGTATATATACCGAGGATATTTTCTCCTAATCTATGGATTGTTTTTTATTTTCTTCATGCTAATTTTTGATAAACATGTTTTTAATTTTGAAGTCCAGTTAGTCATTTTTTTCCCTTTTGTGCTTAATGCTTTTTTTTTTAAATTTTTTAAGATTTTATGTATTTATTTGCCAGAGAGAGAGAAAGAGGGAGAACATAAGCAGGGGGAGCAGCAGGCAGAGGGAGAAGCAGACTTCCCAGTGAGCAAAGAGCCCAATGTGGGACTCCATGCCAGGTCCCTGGGATCATGACCTGGGCCAAAGTTAGATGTTTACGCAACTGAACCACCCAGGCTTCCCTGTGGTTAATGCTTTTTATGTTATCTATTTCAGCAACCATTGTTTGCCCCAAAGTTGCATAGATTTCCCCTTATGTTTTTGTCTAAGGCTGTTAAAGCTTTAGCCATTATATTTAGAACTATCATCCATTTTGAGTTAATTTTTATGAATGGTAAAATTTCACTTTTTTTTTTTCTCCTGTAAGACATTCATAATGTTCTAGCACCATTTGTTGAAAATATTCTTCTTTCTCTACTGACTTTCCTCGGCTCATTTGTTGAAAATGATAGACTATATATGTGCATATATCTGGACACTTTATACCATTGATATCTATATATCCTAAGTTAAAACCACGTTGTCTTAATTACCATAGCATTATATTCAGTTTCGAAACTAGAAAGTGTAAGTCTTCTGAAAATATTCTTCTTTTTCAAGATTGGTTTTTCTGGTCTAGATTATTAGCACCACCATATAAACTTAAGAATCAGTTTGTTAATTTCTATATATAAGTCATAGGAGTTTGTTAGAATTTTATTGAACCTATAGACAACTTAGGGAGAACTGATCACTTAAATAAGTTTGTCTTTCCATGCATGTACATTGCATATACCTTCAACATTTTAGGCTCTGTTTAATATCTTTCTCTATAGAAAAAGTATGTATCTTCCATATACTTTGTTAAGTTTATACCTGAGTATTTTATATATCCAGATACCCTTATAAAGACTAAACATTTTTTTTCATTTTCAAAATGATTTTGCTTGGAAATGAAATTTATTCATGTTTACTGTCCTTGTGTCATTTGACCTTGCTGATTTTACTTTCTGGTTTCTTATTTTATTAGTAAATTTTAGGATTCTCCATGTACACAATCACATCACCTATAAACAAAGATAATTTTATTTTTTGTACAACTTTTACTTTTTTTTCTATTTTATACTCACTAGAAACTAATACAATGTTGAATATAAGTACATTCAGTCTATATGGATTATAATGATTGATTCAAATATTAAAAGAGTCTTACATTCCTATAATAAAACTGACTTGATCATGATGTACTTTCCTTATATAGAATGCCAGTTGATTTTCATTAACTAGATTTGTTAAGGTTTGCCAGTGTTAATGAGGAATACTGGTAATTTTTTCCCATAATGTATTTGAACTGGAACTATTTCCTACACTCAAATATTCTGATAGAGTATATGTAAGAGTTGTAATATGTTTTTATTTTTAAATATCAACAGAATTTACTAGTAAAAGAATTTTGTCCTAGAGGTTTTTCCTCTTTTCTTTTTTCTGTTCTTTCTTCCTTTCTTTTTTCTTCCTTTCCTTCCTTTTTATTTTCTTTCTCTCTCCTTCCTTCCTCCCTCCATCCCTCTCTCTCTCTCTCTCTTTCTTTCTTTCTTTCTTTCATCTTTTTGACAGAAAGCTAGAGCGCATAAGGGGGAGAGCAGGAGAGGGAAAACAGGATCCCCGCTGAGCAAGGAACCCAATGTGGACTCTATCCCAGGACTCTGGGACTACAAGTTGAGCTGAAGGCAGAAGCTTAACCTACTGAGCCACCCAGGTAGCCTCTTTCTTTCTTTCCATCTTCCTTCCTTCCTCTTATTTTGTGACAATGTTTTGAATTATTATTATATATCGTTTAGTTAAAACAGGGTAATACAAATGTTCTATTTCTTCTTAAATCATTTTTGTTAATTTGTGTCTTTCAAGAAATCTTTCAGTTTTCTCTAAGTTTTTGATTAGTGGGCATTAATTTTTTCACAACAATCCCTTATCATTTTAATAATAATAGACTCTCTGGTAATATCTTATTTTTTAATACTGTTATTCGTAATCTGTGGGTCTTTTTCTATTTTTTTCCTTTATTAATATAGGAAGAATTTTATCAATTTTAGTGATCTTTTGAAAAAAAGTGCTTTTAGGTTTGTTGATTTTTCTCTGCACTTGACATTTTCTTTTTTATTGTTTTCCAATGTACATTTTTCTTTCTTTAGCTAAATATGAGTTTAATTTGTTCTTATCCTACCTTTTTAAGATGAAAATTTAGATCACATGGTTTTAGGTAAATATTCTTTTCTAAGATAATCATTTAAAGGTAGACACTTTCCTGTAAGCACTGTATGAGTTTCAATCACAAACTTTAATGTCCTGCTTTCAATATCATTAAGTTCAAAGTACTTTCTCATTTCCCTTGTTATTTCTTCTTTGACATATAGACTTTTTAGAAGTATTTTGTTTAGTTTCTAAATATTTGAGGCTTTTCTAAGATATCATTTTATTATTGATGTCTTTTTTTTTTTAAAGATTTTATTTATTTACTTGTCAGAGAGAGAGAGAGCAAGCACACAAAAAGGGGGAGTAACAGAGAGTGAAGCAGGCTCCTAGTCGAGCAGGAAGCCCTATGTGGAACTTGATCCCAGGACCCAGGGATCATGATCTGAGCCAAAGGCAAATGCTTAAACTACTGAGCCACCCAGTTGCCTCTGTTAATTTCTTTTTTTATAGATTTATTTATTGGAGAGAGAGAGAGAGAGAGCACATGTCTACAGGGAAGGGAGCAGAGGAACAGAACCTTCAAGCAGAGTCCCCACTAAACACAGAGCCCCAGGTAGATGGGGACTCAATGTCAGGATTCATGAGATCATGACTTGACTCAGAACTAAGAGCTGGAAGTGCAACTGACTGAACTATCTAGGGGCACCTTGTTATTGATTTCTAATTTAATTATCCTATGAAGAATAATGCTTAAAAGGATTACTGTCCCTTGTATTTTTTTTTTAGACTTTAATTTTTTATTTTTTATAAACATATATTTTTATCCCCAGGGGTACAGGTCTGTGAATCACCAGGTTTACACACTTCACAGCACTCACCAAATCACATACCCTCCCCAATGTCCATAATCCCACCCCTTTCTCCCAAACCCCCTCCCCCCAGCAACCCTCAGTTTGTTTTGTGAGATTAAGAGTCACTTATGGTTTGTCTCCCTCCCAATCCCATCTTGTTTCATTTATTCTTCTTCTACCCACTTAACCCTCCATGTTGTATCACCACTTCCTCATATCAGGGAGATCATATGACAGTTGTCTTTCTCTGCTTGACTTATTTCGCTAAGCATGATACGCTCTAGTTCCATCCATGTTGTTGCAAATGGCAAGATTTCATTTCTTTTGATGGCTGCATAGTATTCCATTGTGTATATATACCACTTCTTCTTGATCCATTCATCTGTTGATGGACATCTAGGTTCTTTCCATAGTTTGGCTATTGTGGACATTGCTGCTATAAACATTCGGGTGCATGTGCCCCTTTGGATCACTACATTTGTATCTTTAGGGTAAATACCCAATAGTGCAATTGCTGGGTCATAGGGCAGTTCTATTTTCAACATTTTGAGGAACCTCCATGCTGTTTTCCAGAGTGGCTGCACCAGCTTGCATTCCCACCAACAGTGTAGGAGGGTTCCCCTTTCTCCGCATCCTCGCCAGCATCTGTCATTTCCTGACTTGTTGATTTTAGCCATTCTGACTGGTGTGAGGTGATATCTCATTGTGGTTTTGATTTGTATTTCCCTGATGCCGAGTGATATGGAGCACTTTTTCATGTGTCTGTTGGCCATCTGGATGTCTTCTTTGCAGAAATGTAAATTTTCATATTCTTTATGTCCAAGAAAGATATTCAATAAGATATCCAATAAGAGTTCTCAAAGGAAGATATTCAATAAGAGCTGCGTAAGTACATAGATAAATAAGATAAATTTGTATAATCTTTAACAGTCTGAAATTATGAAAATAGCTGGCATCTTATTTTAGAGTCCAACTTATCTTAGTGATAAGATTAGATGTTTGGCATTATACAAGTAGAATAAGTAATTGTATAATAGGCCATAGTGTTTGCAACTACTGGGTCCATCTAATTCCAGGGAACTAAAATTAGAAATACAGGAAACTGGATCTTAGCATTTAAATATATGCCATATAGGGAAAAAAATAACTTTGAGCAATAGCTTTCACAAACACATTTACTGCTATAACAGGCCATAAACCATGCATCTCTTTCTTTATTTTAACCATGTGAATCCATGAAAACAAATGTTTCATAAACTCACCTTCTCCTGATGATGATTTGTCAAGTCACTGCCCTTAGCATTTGACAACCTAATGAATCTACAAAAATAGAACATGCCCAAGGTCTAAAAAGAAAAAAAAAAAAAAAAAAAGATAGGTTCAATGGAAATCAGGTAATGTATTAAACATCAATTCCTTTACTTGGTTTTAATGACAAATTATGTCTATTACCCAAACATGAGCATATTTGGTGAAGAATCAGTCATATTTGTCATTTCTGTAGTAGGATGAAAGATAATAAAAATGACAGAAAAAATAAGATGATTAATGTGATTCTGGTGATTATATACACATTAATTACAGTTTTTACTAAAAAAAGGTTTTTTTTGTAGATCAAGGTGGCCATGTGTTACAAAGTTCTGAAAAGAAAGATTCTATTCTCTGATGAGAAATAAACAGCAGTATCTAAGTTCTTAAACATTGTCCAAACAGTACTTTGTGACAGTAATCCAACAGTATTGTCCAGATATTCATATGTTACTTAAATAGAATTTGATGGATGATTAACAGGAGATGTGGAATGGATGAGTAAAAATAAGGGGCACCTGGGTGCCTCAGTTGGTTAGGCAGCCAATTCATGATTTTTGCTCAGGTCATGACCTCAGGGTCAAGAGACTGAGTACCACAACTGGCTTGGGCTCAGAGCCAGCTCTGAGATTACCTCTGCCCCTAGCCTGGCTCCTGTGTGGGCATGCACTCTCTCTTTGTCTCTATCAGGTAAATAAAATCTTTTAAAAACAAAACAAAATGAAACAATAAAAATCTAGTTGTGATCATTTCACTGATAAAGACTACCCAAACTATTACCCAAACAATTCATACATTTATGGAGCAAAAAACCCACTATAGTCTAGGTACTGTGTTAGGTATTAATGATACATGCAATTTCTTTTTTGAAAGCATTAACAGCCTTGAAGAAAATGTCACAATAAGAAAAAAACACAAAATTACAAAATACAGAAGCCTAAAAGAAAACACAGTTATTGTAAGTGAATTGTAAAAAATATAATGCAAAATGTCATTGAATTCCCATTTTTATGTAGAAATTGATTGCAATAGGATGTAGAAAAAGAAATTTAATTTTAGGATGCTATAGAGTTGAGCAAATTTGGTGTTATAGAATAAGAGGAAGGAGTTACAGAACATATGAGATCTTTCGAATATTTGAGAATTATATCATTGTCCCTATCAATAAAGAATAGAAAAATAAAAGCAACCAAATATAGGCCAAATAGAGTTTTCTGAATGCACTCTTCAAAGTTTTCCCATGAGGTGCCAGCAGTTTTGAAAGTACTTTTAGTACACTTAAAGTATATTACCTTTTCATAAGGAATCATCTGTATGCTAGTAATTGTCAGTGAGAGTTCTACTATACAATCCTTGTCATCTTGAATATATTTTAAGTAAAATATCCTGAAGAAATATTTTATTGCCATTTCATGAAATTATTCTGCTTGGGTCTAAACGGGAAAAATGATCAAATTGAGCAAATGTTTAGCATAGCTCTGACCCCAAAGTCCCATAACTGAAAGCTATAGTCTTTTCCAGGCAAAATTGGGCTTATTGATAGTTCTCATTGATATAATTGTTCAATTTTTCTCCTCATTGTATTCAGAGGAATAGCCAAAAATATTTCAGTAATGTTTCTTTTGATAAAAGTGTCTTTATGTAAGGTGCCACAGTAGAGGTAGTGAGTGGAGATATTTATTGGTAATTCTAGTACCAGATAAATATGCACTTGTGGAAAAGTAAGGTCAGCCTACTTTTGCCACAGCATTTTCCCTCAGCCTCTGACCATCTCAGAGCAGGGCTATGCAGAATTGATTTTGACACCTTACATCAAAACCTACTTTATCTAGAATAGGGCAGTTCCAAGTTACAAGAGCCTCATATTTATTTTTTGAATTACTAGGAATACAGTTGCCCCTTTTCTAATTAGTCTCAAGTACCAATAAGTATATTTCAGTTAACTCTAAAACACGAGGAAAAACAAAATTAATCAAGAGGAGATAAGTTAATTGTAGAAAGGAAAATGACCATAGCTAACAGAGTGTAAACAGAAGGCAGATATAAAAAGGATAGCTCAAATATTACTAAATCCAGGTTCTAGATAACTTCTTCCATACCTATAATAAATGTAAAATTTTTACTTAAAAAGAAAAAAAAGATTTGGCAAGTACAGAATGTATGAAGACAAATTAACATAAAATTACACAAAAAAGCACTTACCGTTTACTTTTCCACTAGCCTGGTATAAATCACAGTGTTATGTTGCTGCCTAAAAAACTCAAGTAAGTCTACACTTACAACTGTGGAGGGAGTGGAATCAAAATTAGTGGACTTTCAGCTAGGAGAGGCCATGTACAATGAATGAACAATCAGGGGCATACACCTCAACTTACTCTACCATATGTAGTTAAGTAGGATGATTATCATGGAAATAAATTCCAACCTCTACCTGGGACTACCACTCAGCAGTGCTCATGCATATGGACTCTGTCCTAGGTCAGGTAGAAATTTGAGCCCAATATACCATGTCTTGATCCTCAAAACCACCAATTACGCTTAGTCTTGGGTAACTTCAGAGATCAGATATTTTTGGCTATTCATCAGAATACAATGAGGAGAAAAACAGAATAATTATATCAATGAGAACTATCAATATCCACAGATCAGAGTTCTATTTAGGTACTATAGTAAGTTAGAGGGTAAGGACAATTGATTTCCTCATTGAAGTAAACCCTTAATCCAATGAATATGAGTCCTTAGTAGAAACCTCAAAAAGATAGGCTCTTCTCAGCTGCCTCTATCTGGAGCTAAGTCATTTGCTTAGAAAAGCTACGAATTCTAGGAAGTCACATAAGTTTATCAAGTAGGGTGCATCTGAAGCTTTCTTGAAACAAACATACAGATTGCAGTTAGTCTCTTCTTATTCCTCTATGAGTCAGTATTCTGCCTTGAGTATGTTTCTGTTTATTCCATGCTTATTAGGGTAATGGAAACAGACCTCAATAATGCTAGAATGGATGTTCCACTAATCTTCTATCTATAGTCAAACCTACTTAGGTAAAGGAAAGACATTATCCACTCAGGGTTGGTACAAACTGGCTCCTTGTAAACTTGCAATTTATTTTGTCATAGTGCAATCATTTCTTAAAGTAGGAGGGTCTCCGGCACTGGTGAATTTCTCTAGGTATAAATGCTACAAGGCTACGAGTGGCTATAGCAACCTCTCCACTTTAAACATTGCATTAAATTAGATCTCCATACTCTGATGGGAAATGTTTTGCAGCATGAACTCTTCAAAAACCTAGAAATGCACTTTTTAACTAGAAAACTTCTGTGAGAAGCCAGAGTATGAGGCTGAGAAGACTGTCAGTGGGCAGTCAGAAGTATACTCACCAGTTTAGCATGTAGGCCTCCTCACTGTCCTTGAATGAGCTACAATTTGTCACAGATATAAAATCTCAGCATACCTAGGCCACTCTTTTGTGCAGGCCCAGAGATATGGACAGAATGGAGACCCTGGGACATGGAATCATGGCATAATTATTTAATAATCTAAGAAAGCTAGAATACCTATACTCTTGATTTGTGCCAGAGTCCTTCAACCAGGTCGGTGTGCAGCTGGGCTGGGGCTATCCTAAAGACTGTGGATATGCATGTGAGACTGTGGCAGGAGGAACCAAAATAGTGCTTAGAGAGGAAGTTGAGCCCAAGAAGGAAGAAACAGTACCCAGCTTCCAATTCAGTAGAGACCAGTCCAGAACAACAAACAAACCAACCCACAAATTCCAAATTTTAAAGGGAGAAAAAGAGATAGAGTGGAGCTGGGAAGAGAAAGAACATAGAATCAAGAGAGCTACACAGAGATTTCTAGAAGTGCCAACAAGTTATATGGTAGAAAAGGGCCAAAGAGCAAGTTCTTGGCTTTTTTAAACTAATAGGCTATAAGGCTGGGAAATTAATAGCTACCATATACCAGATATAATGTAAAAATAGAAGAATTTGTTAAAATTACAGGATAGTTTCGAAAATGTAGGGGGGCACACTAGGACACGTTTCAAATATTCTTTTTTTTTTCTTTTATTTTTTTAAGATTTTATTTGTCAGAGAAAGAAAGAGGGAACATAAGCAGAGGGAGCAGCAGGCAGAGGGAGAAGCAGACTCCCCACTGAGCAAGGAGCCCAAAGTAGGGCTCAATCCCAGGACCCTGAGATCATGACCTGAGCTGAAGGCAGATGCTTAACCCACTGAGCCATCCAGGCGTCCCAGTTTCAAATATTCTAAGACCTTACTATGTATTATGATTGTTTTAGAAAATAAAATGTAGCCTATTGGTTAGAAGGTCACAGCGCTTCATCAAAGGATCAGTTTTATTCATGTTGCAATCTTTTCCCCACTCTTAGAATTGTTCAAGCAGAGCAAGAGGGCCACCTCTCACTGATCCTATAGAAGATCTGTTTTTCAAATCACAAGCTATATGTTCTATAAAGTTCTAAAAATATTCAGTGGAATTTAAAAAAAAAAACAGAGAATTAATATGGCAATTCATCTCTTCACTTTTAAGTTTCTAGAGCACAAGAATTTATATAGATCTCTCCCTAAAGGGATGAGTCTAGCACAACAATGAGTAGGCACTTTGTAACTATTTTTCTGACAGATCACTATTGGGAGTTTTCAAAATGTTGTGCTTTCTTGACTAGTCTTTTATAGGTGTTGTAAAATTTTTAAGAAATCACATGGTAATGACTGATTTGAATTAGCACTTACCACGACACTCATCTTAGATACAGACCTTAGATACAGTCCTAATCAAAATCTCTTTAAATTAGCACAGGTAGGTTATATCTAATAAATGAGATATTTTCCAAAATTCTAAATTGTAAAATTGTAAAATTCTATAAAACTTAAAAGTTTAGTAAAGGGAAACCATTCTGCATTTATGATTCACTATTATCAGTATATTTTTGTAGGGGTAGAAGAAGACAAACGTATCTTAGGATGATTCTTATGGGTTCCTTCAATTTAAATTTAGGAATAGATAGATTAGTAAATCAGGTTGTATCTTTTTAACACTTTACTATCAAATACTGAGTTTTTTTCCTACTCAGATTCATTTTCACTCTATAAGAAGTAGAATACATTTAGCAATTTCACCAATACATGCCCTCTGTTCTCAATCCCTTTCTTTAAACTTTATTTACGTGCTTTTGAAATAGCAGTTTTGTTCACCCACACATTGCACTAAAATTTAACTGAAAAAAAAATTACCTCTACACAAATATCATTGTTATAGAAAGGGTGAGGAAAGAAGTTGTTCTATTTTCTTAAGCACCATGGGAAGTTATTCGTGGTTTTAGAGCAATGCACACATATAAGCACACACATTCAGAGTTCTTCTATTATGTTGGGAAGCTCACAGGGAGATTACAAAATATCCTTAAATTGGTAAATGAGTCAAGTGGGTGGCATTATCAGTTAGTGCACATTGTCAAATTGTAATACATTGGACTTGTACAATCGTGCTTTAATTCTGCTTCAAGGAATGGTGCGGGGTTTTTTTGCTCCCAGTTTGTAAACCCACAGTCTCCTTGAAAAATAAAACTCTGCACTTGACATTTTCAGATTCCCCTTATCCCATTTCCATTAAAGGCAAGTTTGACTTTGGGAGCACTAAGAATTTCAGAGAATTGAATTCCAGAGAGAAACTCCTACTGGAATAGAGTCTGCCTATCCAGGAACACAGAGGACAGCTTTTTCTCACCCCTGCTAATGAAGAACTAGACTAATGTCCCCTCTTGGGGTTTGCAGTAATACTCTCATGGAACATTCATTTGCAGAAGCTGCTGAGTTAACTCCAAAGTCCCCCTTTCCCATAGCAAGTTGTCTACGAAGACAGTAAATTTAAGGGGTCATGATAATGGTGTCTCCCAAGACACTGAGTAAAATGTTGCATGTTCTCACACCCCATTTCAAACTCTCCTATGGATTGTTGATGGCAAGATGTGCGTATCTTGAAGAGGTCACCTCCAAGAAGTTTCTACAAAGCTACTAATACAGAGACTAGTTGACTGTGGGAATAAAGGCACTTTCTTGAGACTCTTCTTTCTAGTACAATTAAAGTAGATGTTGTCACTGTATACTGCAACAGAATTAAGGGTGCAAGACCTCATGTTAAAGGGAGGTTCAAGCTAATAAATGAAACTATTGGTTTAAGCTCTTCAAGGAAAGTAAATTTAGCTTTCCCTAATACTTTCCACAGCTAGGAACAGGCCCCTTTACGAAGGAAGGAAGGAAGGAAGGAAGGAAGGAAGGAAATGAGGGAAGGGAGAGGGGGGGGGGGAAGGGGAGGGGGGGGAGGAGAAGAAGGACAGAAGGGCTGAACAAATAAAAGAGTGAACAGAAAAGTATCTGACAGCTAATAGGGCAAAGAAGCTATAAAAACAGTTCCCTGCCCTTGTGCATTAGGCTTTTATTTTTCATTTATTTCGTAATGATCCTGGATTTTCTTCTAATAAATGTATTATGGGGCTAAAATAAAAAGCAAGATCCTCCATAGGAGAGGAAACTGAACTGAAGCAATCTCTGTTGTGGGCTGTGAAAGGTTTCTTTGTTTTGTTGTTGTTGTTGTTTTGTTGTTTTGTTTTATGGGTTTTTTTTCCCCCTTACTGAGTACTTTGACATCAGCAGGAGGTCAATTTATGGTCTCTTTAAAATGGATAACTCCAACAGGTTTTCTTTCTTTTCTGTTTTATTTTTTAAACCTGCCTCAGAATAGTGAGAACAAACTTAATATATGGACTTCAAGAATGATTTTCTCTAAAGAGGATGCTTTATGCCCAGAAGTGGATCTCTCACTGATACTCATTTTCTGGGGACTGGTTTGTGACTCTATGTAACAGGAGCTCTTTTAATAGCCCCAGGAAGAATTAGTTAAAAATTGACGTTGAATGTAATTCATTTGCTGCAAAGTGGTCTTTCACCCCCTGCCCTTCTCTTTCACTCGCATCCACACTTCCCTTCTAGTTCTTTGTTAAAAATAAACCGCACAGCAAAAGCATGCGAGGATAAGGATTTCTGAATACCCTCACGCACACCATGGTGTTCCCAGCACTGAGCCATTAATGCATCACTGCTTGTCCAGTGCTGGATGAGGGAGGAGAGAGAGTTAAGAGGAGCAGCTGGCTAAGGAGGGCCCCAGGGATGAGCTACCAGAGACACTAACCTGGAAAGAAGAGAGTAATAGCCTTCATCGTATCTAGTCGCCTCTTGGCTCCCTGCTCTCAGCTCTCAGGCATCAGCTTGTTGCTGGGCATGCCACTAGCTTGTGTGCCACTCTCCACAAAATCAGCACAGGTAAAACTGAGAGGAAAATGCCTTCTTTACTTATCTTTTCAAAGTTAAATTAACAATAGTATGGGACATAACTTGCAAGGTAATTATAAGTATGCACTCAAATTGGGCAAAATTTGTTTAGGTCCTATTGTTACCCTTTACTCCCTTTTTAAAAAGCCAAGGCCCATTTATTCTTCCCTTCTAAACTTGCACTGTGAATACAAGAAAAGGGATTGCATTATGGCTTAATGTACATTTAAATCAGTGTTAAGCTCCTTTAAGCTTTTCAAGTTGGATATTAAAAAGGTCTTTGCCGTTAAACAGAATTGCAAGCATCACTTCCAAAGACAGAGTTGGAAACTTTTGGATCAGGACAGTATTTTACTCACCAGTAAGAAACATTTTTCCTCTACCCCCCCTAAATAAACCATTTGAATACAGAATAAACTTGGTCTTGGTCAAATAAAATGTATTTTCAACTCCTATCACAAAAGTTTCTCAAAATGCTTATAGATGACGAAAAACAAAGGTGATATCAATGATTAGCTTCCTATTTAGATACCTAAGGAATTTCCTGATAAAGTAGGCTCTCACAAACCTTAACAAAGGCTTACCTTTGTCTAATTCATCTGTACTGTTTACTTGGTCCTGATTATTAAGTATAATGAAGAATAAAAACAATTCTACCTTTTAATATGTTTTGTAAGACAAAAAATTATCAAAAAGAGGCAACTGAAAAACAGAGAATCAGGTAAATAAATACCATATCTAACATTGATTTTTCAATGCATATTAGTTTTATTCACAAAGTAGCTGAAAATAGAGTGTCAAGACAGTAAAGCAAACATTTTTAAAACTTAATTTCTATTGTTGACTTTCTTTTTGGAAAGTCTGGTATGGTTAGAATTCCTTTACTTCAGCTAATTGGAGTGCACACCTTTCAAGTGGAAAGTTGTATATATACATTTTTGTCCTATTGCAGAGAGATATTTGTCAATAAATGCATATTTTATATACATTTAATAGTTTATGAAAAGAAAAAATGCTAACTTCTATAATATAGCAGATCACAATTCAGAAAACGCATCAGTGCTTTTTAATTAATAAAGAATGCTAAACTCCAAATAAAAGATCTACATCCCTTAAGAATAATCTCTAGGCACACCTGAGTGCCTCAGTGGGTTAAGCATTGGACTCTTGATTTTGGCACAGGTCCTGATCTCTGGGTCCTGAGATTGAGCCCCACATCAGGCTCCCTGCTCAGTAGGGAGTCTGCTTGGGATGCTTCTCTCTCTCCCTCTGCACCACCCCCATGCACATTCTCTCTCTCTCTCTAAAAATAAATAAATAAACTTTTTAAAGAAATCTCTAGGAAAAAAACAGTAATTTGAAGACCGAGTTCACAATGTAAATCTTGATGAGGAAATTGTTATAGGAGAAATAAAATCATGTTTCTGTTATTTACTTAAATGTAAATAAAACACAAATGTATAAAGTTTCAGAGAAATATATTTTAAGTTCTAGCTATGATCAACTAAAAAGTGTTTAAATTATTTTATGTGATGTTATTTTTAGATTAACAGAAGCTAAAATTCCATTTACAATTAAATGAGGCAGAATGCATGATGAGCATTATGTTTGGTACACAATAATTCCAAATATAACCCATCCCACCCACCATCAGATATTCATTTTTTTAATATTTTATTTATTTATTTGACAGACAGAGATCACAGGTAGGCAGAGAGGCAGCCAGAGAGAGAGGAAGGGAAGCAGGCTCCCTGCTGAGCAGAGAACCCATTGTGGGGCTGGATCCCAGGACATGACCTGAGCCAAAGGCAGAGACTTTAACCCATTGAGCCACCCAGGCGCCCCAGATATTCACTGTTTTAATAGCTCTTACCCTATCACAGGAACTCTACATGACAGTAATTAGGTCAGTAAAGGAAATACACCATCAAGAAAAAAAAAACTTTAGCTTAGAACCTTAACATTCATATGTAAGTAAATTAATACAAATGCATATGCATAGCTTTATCCTTCTTATGAAGCTCCAGATCCATATTCCCAATTTTCTTCTAGGCTTCCCAGATCAATGTTCAATTTTATTCATAATCACACAATGCAGTCAAAGCAAATGCAGCATCTTCTCAATGTATCTTCTCGGCTATTGTGTTATGTCAAAAGATGCTATACTGTATAGAGAGAGTGTGTGTGACTCTGAGTGTGTGTGTGCATGTGCGTGTGTGTGTGTGTACAAAGAGGGAGAAGAAGTAGTAGAGAGGGAGGAAGAGTTGATTCTCTCAACTAAGTCCTACTAAAGGGTCCAATTTCCAATTTTGAGATTTTTTTTAAAGATACATAGGTTTAATGGTTGCTGAAACCAAACTGCTGAAATGCTGGTAAATACTAGTAGTGTAGCTACTGAAATGGATAAGGCGAAGGAGATAAAACCAGTTGTTAGTTATTTCCATAATATAGACATTTAAATTTCTAAATATGATGATAGAGAAAGGATAAGAAGACACCCTTAAGCAAGGTTTTCAAATCACTGAAGATGAAGGAAGAAACCAATTGAAGAAATAGTGAGAACACTAACTTAAACTCTTAGTGACTACAAAATACTTAATATAAAATAAATAATTATTAATAAATGTTAATCATTGTTATTATTTGTGTCATTATGTAAATCAGTGGAAAAGAGGTGAACTTAAGAAATTAATAATTTCAAAGAAATATTTTAAGCAATAGAGATGTAAATCATAGTTAAAAACTAAAGAGTGGGAGGGTTACTATTATGAAAGAACTTGCATGCTCCAGAACTTGTCACAAATATTCTGAAGAAAACTACCATTTAAACAAATTATACCTGTTGAAATTGGTCACATCAAGAATTCTTTAAGAACATGGAGAAGGTTGGGGTGGGTGTCTTAGGGATTAAGCCATCTGCCTTCTGGTCAGGTCATGATCCCAGGGTCCTGGGATCGAGCCCCACATTGGGCTCCCTGCTGGGCAGAGAGCCTGCTTCTCCCTCTCCCACTCCCCCTGTTTCTGTTCCCTCTCTCACTGTGTCTCTCTCTGTCAAATAAATAAATAAAGTCTTTAAAAAAAAGAATATGGAGGTCAGTGTTCTAACTCAAAATGGCATTCAGTTAATATGCAAAAAGAATAAATTTTGTTATACATTGATGTTTCTCATTATGATGATATTATAATAAGAGATAAGAATTTCTTCTAGAAAAACCTTATAAGCAAGATTTATTGTCAATTTTGGAAATCTTACAAAATATACCTGAACAAAGCTTTAAAAACTATGCCAGCGAAAAAGATAGAGGAAAGATGATTTGGATTGTGAGTTCTTTTCATTTGGCTATTTCTCTTATTTCCCATTTTTTTAATGGACAAATGTTACTATTCAATGAAGTTATAAAACAAACTAAATAAAGGGCAAATATGTATTATAAATTGATGAAAATTGAGTTAAAAATATGAGGAAGATGAATAAGGGTTAAAATAGGGTTAACTGAACCTGTCTTAGAGTACAATGATGAACACAAATGGGTAAGCTAAGTAATTGGACAAAGTAATTAACAAACAGTAAAACTACTACTCATTTCATACTTTAATGTTGTTTATCAGTATTAAAGTGAGGTAATATGAGACAGTAATAGGGGAAAATGTATTTTGTGCCAACATAAAGAATAGAGTAATGGATAAAATTTATGAGAAGATAGATTTACTTTAATCTAGGAAATAGAAATCACAGTATTTCAAAATGGAATGTGTCCTAATTTCAGCCATTATAAAGTAATTAATGAATATGAAACTTGTAATCCAGTCATAATCAACTATAAAACTGGATAAATTATGAAACAATTTTTCTTTATTCATTGGAGAGTAGGTAGCAAAAAACTGTGAATAATTTAGAAGGGGAAAAAGAAGGCAGATGAACCCTGGGTGAATGTCCTAGCTTTCTGAATAGAGTTGATTACTGGACCCTGGCATAAAGAGGAGTGGCATAAACAAGAGCTCATACTCTTACTAGACTGAACACATAGAAATTAGAGATCAGCAAGGCTTAGAGAGCTAGTATGTGGAGGATAGACCACTGATAAAAAAGAAGTTACTCAGAGAAAGAGCTCCAAAGATCTGCTTAGGAGTTACCTCGATTCTTTGGCTAAATTTTGAATACATAGAATGAATCCACAAGGCCAGGCAAAGAATAACTATTAAGTAAATACAACCATCATAGAGCCAGAAGATAGAAAATTCTGAGAACTCTCATAGGGTTGGGTAAGTGTTGAGTTTAATCAGATTGGAAAGAATGCATGGAATCTACACGCATTCTGTAGAAATGCTAAAAGTTCCACATATTAGAAGTGGAAATGTGCAAATCACAGTATAAAGTTACTCTAGACTTTACCAGGGATTCTCGTAGTTATGTTATAATGATTAAATAGGCAATTCTCTAAGAAAATAAAACAATACTGAATATGTGTGCACCTAATAATATAGGCTCATTATACATGAAAAAATGACAGAAAAAAAGGCAAATCTACAGTTTTGGTTGAATTATTTCATCTTCCCTTCTCAGTATTTTTATAGACTTATTACAGAGACAATCAGAAAGAAAAGCTAAATAGGCTGTCAAGATAAATGGTCTAATTGACATTTATAAAGCTTTACATACAACAAAAATGGAATACACGTTTTTTTCAAGTGTGCTTGGAACATTAGCCAATATATCCATCTGGTAGGCCATAAAGCAAGTTTCAAAAAAATACAAGGGAGGAGCCAAGATGGCGGAGAAGTAGCAAGCTGAGACTGCTTCAGCTAGCCGGAGATCAGCTAGATAGCTTATCTAAAGATT
>NC_081562.1:59935801-59952628 GCF_022355385.1 Mustela nigripes
AATATATGTTTATAAAAAATAAAAAATTAAAAAAAAAAAAAGAATATGAAAATGAAGATAAAACATCACTTATCTGCTCTCAAAGAACATAGTTTTGAGTAGGAGAGACCATTTATTTGATAGATAAGTAACAGGAAAAATTACTTAATGATAGTGTTTAATTATACATTGCGTGTGTGTTCATAGCTCAGATAAAAGAACTTTAAGTCTATTTGTTTAAAACATTTGTTGATGATAATGAAGCCGCATTCCACCAATGTGGTGGAAAGGTAATCTCTGTTAGGGCTAGGTCTTGCCACTTATTTTCCAGAGCTTCATTTTTGTTCTGGGAGGACTTATGTAATAGCAGAATACTGCTAGGGAAGTGAAGTGGAGGTCGGATGGTCATTTAATCTTCCATCATGCCATTTGCTTGAGAAAACCCTCAATACATATATATCTAAATATCTACCTATTGATAGCTGATAGAGATAGATACATACATACATACATTGATAGATAGATTCCAGCCAACCATAATACATCAAATGTGGGGATTCCAGATAAGAATAATAATAAATTTAATTTGAAAACCTCTCATGACCTTCTTGTTTGAGGGAGTTACTATTTTTTTTATAATTTTTTTAATATAATTTTTTATTTTTTATAAACATATATTTTTATCCCCAGGGGTACAGGTCTGTGGATCACCAGGTTTACACACTTCACAGCACTCACCAAAGCACATATCCTCCCCAATGTCCATAATCCCACCCCCTTCTCCCAAACCCCCTCCCCCCAGCAACCCTCAGTTTGTTTTGTAAGATTAAGTGTCACTTATGGTTTGTCTCCCTCCCAATCCCATCTTGTTTCATTTATTCTTCTCCTACCCACTTAAGCCCCCATGTTGCATCACCACTTTGAGGGAGTTATTTTCCAATGTTCTTACTTGGAAATTGCATTATCTCATCTAAGAACACATTATACTACATAATGTAGGTTTTACCAATTTCAATTTCATTTAGTTTTATTGTAGTCAAAACTACCTATCTTCCTCCACACATATACTAGAAATTTGCATCTAGAATTATCATTATTATCAGTAGTAGCAATAATAGTAGAAGTAAAAGGAATGAAAAACTAGCTAACATTGTTGAATCCCATTCAGTTGGTGCTTTGCCTACATTGTCTCCATTAATGTGTCAAGGTTTCTGCCATCACCAGTAACCTTTGCCAGCACTTTCTTAAAGTTGAGGAACTATCCTCCCTCTTTGCCTGACTCATCCTTTATGTTTCAGAGTAGCTAAAACTGTCTAATAAGAGCACCTGGATGACACAATGGGTTAAGCCTCTGCTTTCAGCTCAGGTAATGATCTCAGGGTCCTGAGATCGAGTCCTGCATTGGGCTCTCTGCTCAGTGGGGAGCCTGCTTCCCTCTCTCTCTCTCTGCCTGCTTCCCCCTCTTTCTCTGCCTGCCTCTCTGCCTACTTGTGATCTCTCTCTGTGTGTCAAGTAAATAAATAAAATCTTAAAACAAAACAAAAAACAAAAAACTGTCCAATAGACCTTTCTTGATTCTTCAAGACTGAAATAAGCCCCCTTCCTATATGCTTTATATCAACCACTATTGCAGAACATATTATACATAAAATTATTTATCATTTCAACCAGACAATAAGCTCTTTGAAGGGATACACTGTTTTACTGCTTATTTTTTTCTTTCTTGCCAGTGCTTGGGACAGGGTTGGAATAAAGGACTGAGTAATATCATGAAAATTTTATTTTTTCCATTTCCAAGGACAGCTGCATCTTTTTCTATAAATTACAGGTTAAATTTTAATAAAATAATATACCCCATTTAGTGGCCTTCAGTATTTCATGATGCTAATGAATAACATGTAGGGTCCCTATGAGTTCTTAGAAACTCTAGTCATGGTAACTCCAGCTGTGACTTGCTCATATGTGGAAAACAAGTCTCCTAAAGAGAGAAAGCTGATCTGTTTACTCTTGAGGAAGAGGACTGGCAAATTTCTCAGAAACACAAGTAATACCACAGGTGTCTGCTTACACACTGCTACCAAGTACCTAATACCATGCAATGATATCAAGCTCCTGGGAGCATTTAAGCCCTGAGGGCAGTGGCCTAGTTCCCTGACCAGGCAGAGCACCAGCAGAGCACCTTAAATACTATGCTAAGGAAGACTGCCCATTTTCCTTCCCTCAGCCACAGGCATGTCCAAAGTCGGATGGCTTTATTTTGACACAGCCACTAACTCTGTAACAAATGACACGTGTAGTTTAAGAACAGGAGAGTTATTTTCCTCACATCCTTACAAATAGACTCCCTTTCCTGTAGCATCTGAAATATGTTAGCCAAGCTCAGGACTCAAAAATAGACCTCACTGCACACAGTGCCCCTTGAAGCTCTAGAAATCTGTTTTCCTTTACTAATTTCCTTCTTCCTCTTCTGTCCACATATATCCGCTGTGCACTATGCAACCAGAAAAGGCCATAGGCCTCAACTAGCCCTCCGAAATTTTCCCCTGCCTTGTCTGATCTAGATCTTGGCTTCCTCTTGAAGACAATAATGATGTTCTCTAGTGGTGGGATTCATTTTCTCAAACGGAATTGAAAGGAGATGATGATATCAAACGCAGTACGAGTTCCAGATCATTCTTCTGTGACTTCCTTTTTAAAATAAACAAAGACACACAAAAACACTGCTTTGCCATCCATTCCCCCCTTGGCAGATATCCCTTTTCCTGTTACCCACCTACTTTCTGGATCATCCATTCCACACACAGTTAGTCCACTGGCATCCTGTCTTCTTCACCTGAAGTGTTTTGTCTTCATCTCAGGTGATTCTCATGTCCTGATTAGTGGCCTGACATAACCTGATCTAAGCTATAATTTTAAATTTCAAAGCTGTTAAAATTTACTGCTAGTTCACTATCTGAAAGAAATGACATCTAATAATTAGCAATGTCCCAGGGCTGTGCATTATCAAAGAACACACAAGTGAAACACAGTTGCAGGTCACTTGGAACCCAAAGTCTTATGGTGAAAATGTATGCCTTTAAAGAGAATGAGTTAATATTTCCATGGTGTTAGTGTCTCAAATTGAAGTGTATCTATTTGTATCCCTTTATAGGGTTAGATCAGTAAGAACAGCTTCTAAAAATCCAAATACTTTCTCACTTACTTGGTCTTCAGTTAGTTCGGGATACTTTGTTGCCGATGTGTATATTATCACCTTCTGGTTCAAGGATGTAGGCTTTGCATATGGCATGGCTAACTGAAAGGTAGATGAACATTGCTAACATTTAATAATCATTTCCTGCAAAATAAATGCTACACATACATATATATTTTGTTTTTTACTTAACACACAATAAGAGCTCTAAAAAAGTCTATATATTTGCTTCTAAGAATAAACAATGATTTTTTAGTTGTTTCTATTAATTTTCATGATTGGTTTAGCATAATTTTGATCATCAGGCAACTGTTCTAATATTTGAGATCTAAGGATAAAAGACGGAAGTTTTGAGTAGGGATATTACATTTTAAAAAGAGTCAGGATCTTTCTCAACCATCAGATATATAAAATCTAGCAAGGAGATATATAGAGATCTAATCACATTCTAATTATTGTATATGTAAGTAAATATAAAAGTATTACTATGATAAGTGCTTGTTTTTCTTCTTGTTGGGTGTTTTCATTTATTCTTATTTGAACTGGGTTGTTTTTATGTTTATAGATTCTAAGTTTTGATCTTACTAGAATAGGCAGATATAGTTTATCTGTCTTTTAATCTGCCTCCCTCTCTTCTCTCCTCTCTCTGGTTTCTGTTTATTCTGATAGCTATTTACCTATCATCTGTCTATCTATTTATTTTTAGATAGGTCTTATGTAGTTTACATAGATAGGTCAGAATAATATATATCAGAAACATAAAATAATTTCCCTTTAAAATTTTTTTAACATGGGCGCCTGGGTGGCTGCCTTCAGCTCAGGTCATGATCCCAGGGTCCTGAGATCAAGCCCCGCATCAGGCTCTCTGCTCAGCAGGGAACCTGCTTCCTCCTCTTTCTCTCTCTGCCTACTTGTGATCCCTCTCTGTCAAATAAATAAATAAAATCTTTTTTAAAAATTGCAACTATGGGGGCACCTGGGTGGCTCAGTGGGTTAAGCCTCTGCCTTCGGCTCAGGTCATGATCTCAGGGTCCTGGGATCGAGTCCCTAATCGGGCTCTGTGCAAAGAGAGGGAGAGGGAACCTGTTTCCTCCTCTCTCTCTCTCTCTGCCTGCCTCTCTGCCTACTTGTAATCTCTGTCTGTCAAATAAATAAATAAAATCTTAAAAAAAATTTTTTTTAACATATATTTTTGCCTCATTCACTTACATCCCTTCTGTAGCTACTTTTCATCTTCTTCCGTTGCCCCCCATCTTCCTCCACTTCTTTCATTCTTTGATTCCGTGGTGAGATAACATTTGTGGATTAATATTTATTTTTCTTCTTACTTGTTCCTTTGTTTCATCACGGCTCCTCTTAAATTCAAAAGAAATAATATCTTCAAACTGAACAAATAATATTATATTAAAAGTACATTTAAGGCAGTATATTGACTTTATAGGGTGATATATTAAGTAAAATAGTAACAAAATCAATTAAAACTTCAAAACAAATGAAACTCATACTAAAATGACAGGGCTAACTTCTTCATAGTATTCTTATTTAAGGCATACTGAATTTGTATTTTTGACAGGATTTTCACAGAGCCAAATTTAGTCTTGGATGTTTTTTAAAAATCTCATGCATTTGTTGTAGCAAATTATGTAGACTTCTAAGTAAAAATTCACATAACTATTTGTATGTGTATTTATATACATTGTTTTCATTTCTCATTCTTTATCTCCCATTCCAAAGCACATACAAAGATACACACACACACACACACACACACACACACACAAAAGCAGTGATTGAAAATGTCGGGGAACCTATTGAATTACAGGCACAAAAGTTACATATCTTCTAATGTATTTGCAATAAACATATTATTTAAGATTTTATTTATTTATTTGACAGACAGAGATCACAAGTAGGCAGAGAGGCAGGCAGAGAGAGGAGGAGGAAGCAGGCTCCCCACTGAGCAGAGAGCCCGATGCGGGACTCGATCCCAGGACCCTGGGATCATGACCTGAGCCTAAGGCAGAGGCTTTAACCCACTGAGCCGCCCCATCAATAAACATATTATTTAAAACTAAGAAAATGAAATTGTATTTGCCATATAAATATTAAAAGCACAAATGTGAAGGCTTTAGAGAAGTTTCCTCATGAAAAACAATCATGACAAAAGAGTACTTGAAAGACAATATAAAAAAAATTAAAACCAGAGAATTAATCTTTGTCTTCACACACACTGGCTGATGCTAACACAATTGCAGAAACCATGTATTTAAACCTACATTTTATAAAACCTCACTGGCAAAAATCAATAGAAAGCTTTAGTGGGTAGAATGTGTGTAATAGTAACAAGTAGAAAGGTTAGTGTAGAAGTTAATGGTTCTATCAGGAATAAAACAGAGTTAAAATGTGAAGGAAAGGTCTACCACAAGTGGTTCATTAACCTTTTAGAACCCCAGTGTATCCTCGCTGTAAAGATTACAACAAATTTGACTCAGACTCTCCTAGCGTTTGCTAATACTCCAACTCAGCACAGCACTGTGTGGATTTCTTATAATAGAATTATTTTCATTGCAATTACATGTTGCTGTTAAAAACAAAAATGACAGGAAGAGGATGCAGGGGGCATCAGTCAGCACAGACTGTGAAGGTTTTTTGTTTGTTTGTTTTCCTTCCAGGTGTTCGTTTTGCATCTGCTCCAGCTTCAGATGCAGTCACATTTCTCAATGGAGAGCTGAACTTATCTCAGAATTCTGTTAATTTTTAGCTTATTCCTAGTATTGGTTGAATATCGGGAAAGGGAAGGAAGTTTTCATACCTGATTGGTATTGTATTCAGAGCAATAAAATAATACCATTGTCTTCTTTTTGAATAAAAAATAGATTCTCAAAAAAAAAAAAAAATAGATTCTCTGACCTCTGAATCTCCTAGCCAAAGTGTTTAAGAAAAGAATGAGAATTGGAATTGTACTAAAACAATTCAAAGGCACAATTATGGTAACAAAAGCTCTGGTTAGAAACACATTGGCATCAACAATGATTTAACGTCTTTGGATAAAATTTACTCACAGTGTTGTCCCCATATCCTCTGTTTTGCCTTTGATTATTTTTTTGGCCTTAACAAAAGAATTAGAGAAAATGTCTGCCCCTAACCTCCTTCCTTACACAGTATCCTTCCTGCTTCCCTTAATCTCCCTGTCCCCTCTTTCGATTCTTTCTTGCTTTTCTTTCAACAGATTTCAGGGTAGAAGTTTAAATGAGCAGCTGCCACAGCAGGCAGTGCCAATGTTCTCTGGCCAACCAACCAACAGGGGGTACTCTTGTACAGGATGGCTGGCTCCCCTTCGGAGACAGAACTAACCTCTGTGACAGATTCAGAGTCCACAGCTTGGAGCTGAAATCCCAGACCTTACATTCCTTCCAAATTTTCTAGTTGGTAATCTATCCTGCTGAGCTGACTCTCTTTAAATTTCCATATAATCCAAAAATGAAGTTATTTTTATTTCTTCCTCTGTTTTTTTTATTTTTGGTTTTGGTTTTGGTTTAGGTTGTGTGTGTGTGTGTGTGTGTGTGTGTGTGTGTGTGTGTTGGTGGTTTGTTTTGTTTTGTTTTGTTTTTGGGGTTTTTTTTTTGTTTTTTTTTTTTGTTTTTGTTTTTTTTTTTAAGAGGAGAGAACTCAGTTAGTTCATAATTAGGGGAGGAGTAGTTTTTGGATTCTATCCTCTACATGAAATCTGTTATAAATATACCCTGCCAAAATCCTGAATGGTAATGTGCCAGTTTTGTAATAGGTTTAGTTCTCTGGTCTTTTTCTCTAAGTCCAAATTCTCTGTCATTTTATAGCATTTTGTCCTTGAAAACCTTTTCTCCCGCCTCACCATTTTCTTTTTTAAAAGATGGTGTGGTATGCGTGCTTTAAGCTATCCCATCTGTGACAGCTGAAGACAAAAACATCAGCCTGAGTTTTGGCACAACTTGGGCCTATGTCCTGTAATCTCATTTGTGTCTGTCCTAGAACTGTCCTTATTCCCCAGAATTCTTATCTCCTAGCCACAGCCGAGGGCGGCATTGTGGCTCTCTGTGCACAGTTGATGCATGGGCTAAAATGACATCCAGGTCTTTGTTAGAGCAGACATGATCTTTGGAATTGACTCTGATGTTGAAATTGCTGAACCCCTTAATCTGTTTCATTTCTCTTGCTTGAATGATGGTCTGAACAGGGTAACTTCAGAGAACAATGGTTCTGGCTCTTTGAAATGTTGATTTTCATCTGTGCCGCAATATGATGAGCACATAAAGTTTTTATACAGTTGGGTCAGTGATAATAAGGCCTTCTACAAAGAACACCATATTTACCAGTGTTCCTTTCACTTGCCAGAAAGCTTTGTCTGTAAACACACAACAGACTTCATGAAGCCTAAAGTTAAATGAGAACTCTGACTTAGATGCAGTCATTTTTTAAAAATATTTTGGTGCTTTTTTTACATAATTTTCAATATAAAATTTCACTGGAACTTGAGTATTTGGGATGAGGAACTTTTTTTAGAGTCAAGATTCTAATTTTCTCTTTGGTTTGAAACTTATTTTTTCCTCCTTCTTGATTGGTAAGCTTTTATGTTTTCATGTGATACATCAAATAATTCAGAAATCATCTATAACAAAATGATGTCTATCATAATGATATGCCCATAGGATCCACCAATCTAGAACTGTGGCCCAATTTTATCTTTGTGGCATAACACAAATTGTTTATAACTTGGGAATATCATCCAAAAAGAGTGACTATATACAAAATGATTCCATGGGAAATTTACCTGTTATTGAAACCTTACTTTTTTTGTTGAATATGAACTAACTCTGCAGTATATAAAACCCAGAGGTTAACTTATAATTGTCAAAGACATCATCTCAAAACCTAAAAAAAATTTAAATGCTAATGTGTAAAGACAAAAACTGCAGAGCTTTTAGGATGTGAAAATAGAAAATAGAAGCGTAACATTTTGCTCTTTTAAAATATCTGAAGTTAGAAATAAATGCTTAACGATGTAAAATCTGTGATGTCACCTGAGAAGTAGTTTTCTTTGCACTTTCTATAACATGAGGCCAATTTCATCAAGGCTCAGTATTTGCAAAACCTATATGAATGGGTGACACTCTTACCTGGGTAAGTTTCTTCTGTCCTGGTGTACGATAGGAGTAACTATTATATTTCATTTATTTGATAATTTCATCCAGAAACCTAGAATTCTGTATACTATGTGATTGTCTGAAGCTCTCTACCCATATGTCTCTACTCATACCACTATATGAGTTACAGTCATATAGTGAAAAGGAAGCAATGTGTGTCTGACAATGAAAGGACTTAGTCTCAGGGAACCTCAGTCTGTATGATCAAAGATTGTTCAAATTAAGAGGAAGAAGGAAGTTCTCAATAAATTAGACTCAACAATGAGGAAAAGGGTTATAAAAATCTAAAATAGGATTTCCAGATGCTGAGAGTAAGAACTGCTGAAAAGGCATGATTTCTTTCTAGTTAATTTGATTGGATAGCAGATGAACAATTTTATAACCCAAATGAAACAGAACATATAAATAAATAAGTTTTTTTAAAAAATTTGGTTGCAAAAAAGACCATCAGTCTTCAGTTTTGAAAGGTACATGTAGCTTATTCTGTTCATTGAATTCATTTGGAAATTCTCCTCTTTTGGTGTTGCTTTATTTTCCCATGACTTACAAATGTATGAGAAGTGTTCCTTTGATCTTCAGTCCTTGCATGCTTATTGATCTCTGTCCATATCCAGCATGGGTGACAATCTAAACATCAATCTACTCATCAGTCTCATTACTCTTCAGAGCAGCACACAGACCTCACTCCACTTTATACCAGTATGTGATGTGTGGCAGTGTGATTAATCCCAGTGAGTTTCAGTTCCTAATTTGTAAAATAAGAATAATAAAACATTTTTCTATTATGGTCCTTCAGATTAAATTTTATACTGTTTTCCTCTCTTTCTACCTCCTGTATATTCTCTTTCTGCTACTCTCTCTTCCCTACCTCCCATTCCCCAACCCCCATGGGTGTCTGTCCGTCATTTGTTTGACTATGTATTATCTGTCTATCTACCTATCATCCATCTATCTATCTATCTATCTATCTATCTATCTATCTCTACCCATCTATCTATCCTCTATCTATCTACTCACCTACCTATCCATTTTTCTGCCTATTTACTTGTTATCACACGGAATTGGAAGTAGATTACCAATATCTATAATACAATTGAAAATACAATAGAAAATGAAGAATGGGGCAAAGGGCAAATAAAATATTAAAATTTAAAGGTAATTAATAGATTCATCAATTTTGCAAAAACGATATAAATGTAGTTCTTTTTGCATTACTATACTTTCCAACTGCCTTTTTTTTTTTTTTTTGAAGTTTAGGATATGATTGTACCTAATTCCCTATCATTATAATAAGCCCTAGGTTTGTTTTCACCATCAAATGGAATTGATAGAGCTGGCCACATGGGTAAAATGAACGTCATTCCATAAGAAAAGCTATAACAGTGTCAGATATGCAAAACAGTATAACGCATTTTGTAAAATAGCACATTGCATTTTGCCACTGTAGAAATAACCTTCTTTTTGCATTTATTTCTTTATGAAGCCAAGGTCAATAAACATACATGGAAGCAAAATACTTAATCCTGATATTTTTAAAAACATTTGTATGGATTATAATGATTATGGTACCAAATGTTACAGTCCAAAAGTACACTGGCTTGAAACAATTAAAAAAAAAATCAAACTTCAACTTCACTGGTTATAAATGATACATTTTAAACACTCATTTCAACATTCTTTAATATTAATTAGCTAGATGATTGAGTCACTCCTATTTTAATTTATACAAGGCAAACAATAGGATTTACTGTATCTCACAAGATAAAATAAGTGTAGTTAGCAGATTCACGTTAATCGTTCATTTTTTTCTTATTTGAACATATTCTCCGAAGTTTTGAAATTGTGACTAAAGTTAACTCTGTTTCAAACCCTAGAAAATTTAGCTTAGTAAAAAACAAACAAATAAACAAAAACAATAAAAAATTTAGCTTAGTTATTCATGCTTCAGGATGGTTTAATCAAACTCACATTTTAGAGTCAGTGGGATGAATTCTTAGCTAGTTTTTAAGAAGAACAGAGCCTGACTATTTTTTAATTTACTAGTTCTAAAGATGATTTGTTATTGTCTGTAAAGGATATCATGACATGTATGTGTTCCTTGAAAAATACTTAAATGCAATATTCTTAACATCTTCAGCTTGATATATTTATTAATTCTTGGTCTTAATTAACACATGAAACCTACTGTAATTAGGAGACATACGTATTAAATGAACCTGTTGTTTTTAAATATGGATACCTCTACTAGCTATGCCAAAAATCCTTTGAAAAAAATGTATTTTTATTCTTTCAGTAAAATACTATTAGATAGAAAATTTGACAGTATATCTCAATTTAAGTCAGGCCAAAATTTCAGGCAATAAAAATGTTCACCATTTACCTCAGAGATCAAGTAAAAAATATTTGGAATCTTGGGAGAATTTCAATTCTATATTCATGACACAGACTCCATTTCTCTGGCTCGGACAACGAAGATGAATAAGAATCCAGCTCTCCAGGTTAAAACATTTTCCTTTATTCATCTTTTATGGCCATTTGTCTCTATATACCTACTTTGCAGGGTTCTTATAAAGACGAGTGGAATAGTTTGCTCTTAAAGTGCTTAAACTCTTAGGAGGAAAAGTACACTATTAGAGCAAATTATTATTACCTTTATTACTGTAACAAACACAGGGGATAATTGTTTTTGAGTCAAAAAGAACAAGAGAAAGTGTGATTCTGTATCAAAAATGACATGGTGGGTGGTAAATGGTTTTTACTTCTATAAAGAGCAATACAGTAATTTTCACATTGCACTGCTTATAATATGTATCCTCTAAAGACTTTGTTTCATGCACTCACTTTAACAATTTCAATCTTTCTTTCTCACCTAAGTTTGCTAAACTTTGTCCTTTGTAAAACCTGTGTGTAGGTATAGCAAAATTACAGAAAAGGAGCTAATTTCTTGCCAAAAATAGACTGTAAAGAATCTAAGACCTCATGCATACTAATTCACTGTACTGCATATTTTCTTTTACATTATAGTTTTCATGTAAATTTGAAAATTTTAATGATTTTTTTGCCGTTTTCCTGAGATTACTTCTTATTTGCCTAATATAACATGTGATGAGAGATAATCCTATTAACTGTGTATAGTTAAACCACTTTCTCTTTTCATATGTTCTTGAGCTTCATTTTCTATAATGTGTATATTTCCTGATTTGCATTAATTACATATGTTGTATGGAGTTCTTATTGGGCTTTAATCTACTTCATTTTGGGTAAAAGTAGGAAAACAATTCTATTCCCTAGGTTTGGCATTTATAGAAAAATGTCAACTAGATTTTAAAAATTAATAGGTAAAAGTGGAGAGGTTTTTAAAGTGCAAGGAAGTCTTGAAAACTGTTCTTTTCTCTCAATTTTTACTCTCCCTCCCTTCCTACATATTATCTTTCTTCTCTCTCTTTCTCTCTCTTCTGGTGCTCCTATATTTGGGTTTTAACAGGACATACACCTACATAATCACATTCTTCATGGCCATACTCCCAAAGCCACATAGATTTAAACCATAGGGCTTAATTAATACCTGAGTTATTTCGTGGAAGGCATGGTCTACCCTCTCCTTTCCGTAGATGAGTGTTCTTGGTGTTAGTAAGTGAAGAATGGTATGTTTCTAGTTCCTTCCTTAATCTCACTAATCACTCTGGGTCATATGACAATAAAGCAGTAATTACATATCATTCTCATTCTGTGACAGTATTCCAGACCCCCACTAACTCTCTCTCTGTCAAATTTTATAAACAAATTAGGGACTGCATATTACTTGGTTTTGAGTCATCTTTGGTAACGATGGAGAGTTCACATTAAAATCATATTCTTATAGCTTCCTTAAAAAAGTAAACATTGTTTAATTTTACAGCTTGCTCCACAAAAAAGAAATTTGCAAGCTCCTAGAGGTATTCTTTAGCAAATTCTTCTAATTTTAAAGATGATTCATGTTTACTACGAGAGTCTTTTGAGCACCTGACTTAGAGACAGCCATTTGCCAATCACTTACTGATAGTTTTAGAAGTGATATCATGAAGACGAGTAATTCCAAATTTAGCAGAGCCTGCACAGCACTAGCATGCTCAGCTTCCTGATAATTTCTGCAGGTGGGGTGTAATGATGTTTAGTGGACCAGCTAATAGGTAAAAGTATCCTATGGAAAGTGTTCGTTGTAAACCTTTGAACGTTTATTTGTGAAAGCAAATAGTTGTACTGTATTGAAATAAATAGGTTCATTTATTCTAAATAAATTTTTGAAATCAGAAATTAATTCATTCCTGGTGCCATGCAGTACTCTAGGCTTTGGACATGCGTTGTTGCACAAAACTGGCCAAAATCCCTTACATAACAGGGCTTACATTTTAGTATGGAGAGGCAATGAACATTAAGTTGCTAAATAGGTAAATTATATAGGATATGGGAAATGGATGGACTAAAGGAAAAAATGGAGCAGAGTGTGAGATTTGGAGAGTGCTAGAAGTAGGTGGGCAGTTTAAAAGATTAAAAAGCATTGTGTATAATTCTCATGAGATATAACAAAGACTCAAAGGTAGAAACCTATTTGGTAAGTTCTGTGAACAAAAGCAAGTGGGGGTACTACAGTGAGCCTAGAGCATGGTGCTTGTCAAAAAATGAGGCTAAAATTATTGGACCAATAAGCTAACTTGGGTTTTTTTCAGAGTGTGCAGCCCTGGTAAAATTTTGAGCAGAAAAGTGATCTGTGACAAAATTAAAATTTGTATTCCACTACAGTGGAATCAAAGAGTGGAGTCAGATGTGTATAGTATATCATACAAAAAGTTGTATCAGTGTATCTTTCTTTGCCAAGCAGATATTTAGAAAAATTCTCTGTAAATGAAGATTCCCCCCCCCCCAATGAATCAATTAGAATCACTTGAGGTTATGACCTTTAAAAGAATCTTATTGTCCACCTTTTGCAAAGTAAACTCTTCTTCATTTCTTTGCAAATAATCATAGGGTAGTTTATACTCAAACCATGTACAGTGCCATTTCTAATAAAATGGAAGTTGGAATAAAATGGTCCTGTATAATCAAAGATAACCAAGACTAATCCCAAATATATTGATTTTGTGTGGGGGAGGCAGTAAGGCCTGAGTAAGAATATATGTGTTTGAAAATTTCTATAGGTTATTTTATAATTGCGGTGGACTTCTGGACTTCAATATTTATATCTCTCCTTGTGCCCATGTGAGGGGGGTGTGTGTTTGTGTGCACGTGCATGCACTTGTCTGGGAAAGAGAGAAAAAAGAGACAGATGGAATGGAATGGAATGGTCTCATAAATACATGTAAAAAATGAGCAGATTTTTAGAAATCTACCTACCCATCCATCCATCTGTCCATCTATCCACCCATCCATCCATCCATGTTATAATGTTCAATAACATACCAGCATCTGATTTCATTTTGGAAGATATCAAGGCAAAAATGATCTGGCATTACGTGTCAGTAGGGATACAGTCAAGATACCAGTATACCACAATAAAATATATGTATCCTTTTACTCCACACAGCAGAAAGGATAAATCTTTAAGGAAAAACAAGTACAAATTGTTTTTCTCCTACCACACAAGTTGGCTCATTTATTGCTCCCCTCTTCTTTATGAGAAGGACCATGAAAATCACACAAGTGGTCAATGTTCTTTTTATTTTTTTTCTTTTCTTTTCATTTTTTATTTCTTTTTTAATTTAAATTCAGTTAGCCAACATATTGTACATCATTAGTTTTTTGATGTAGTGTTCAATGGTTCATTAGTTGCTTTTAGAATTGTTAATCTCAATTCCTGTCATTTCACTATTTTACTTTTATTCTATGTGTTTGTAAATTTCCTTGGTTTTGAATTTAAATCTGGGCATCTATCTATAGAAAATTTTATGTATGTCACAATGGGATAAAAAGAAAATATCTACAGATAAGAAGTCTTAGAAAGAAATGCCAGAATGTAAGTAGATGCCAAAATAATGTTTATGTTTTTCTCTAGGGTTAGCTGAGGTCATGCCTCATAGATTGATCCTAAATGTCACTTTTGTCACCCGTGCTACTAAGTGGCTCATTCCACTTATTTAGATATTTTTGACAGTTCTCTCCTTTGATTTCCTAAAGTGTAGCTTTCCTAAAACTTATTAAAGTGGTGAGGTTCATTATTTAGCAAGAGAAAACTCGACGGTAAGAATTAAAGAAACTTTTAAATTATTTTAGCACACTTTCTCTCCTTTATGTATTCAAGGCATTAACACCTTTCTGATGTTTTGTTAAAGCCAAGGAAAAAAATTATCCCAGAAGTTTTTTGAACTTAACAAAATCCTATACAGATTACACTCAAATTAAAGATAATTTATATTATGTTAAGAGTATTAAACATATGTTGCTTGTAATAAGATGAGACAAGCCTAACATACATTTATACACAGTTAATAAATACATATGACCTCCAAAAAGTGATAGCATATATATTTTTTTAAAAAGAAGATTTCATACATATTTCTATCAATGTGAACCTTTTCTGTCAACATATATTCACCTTGTCATGCTGGCTTTTCACAATTGCTATCTTGAGAGCTTTAATTATCTCCTAAAATTATAAGTATTTACATTTGTTTTGTCTCATGATTGTTTGCCACTTATGTGTCACCTTTTTTTTTCATGTGTGGTGACAACTGGTCACTCATCATTAATAAAATGACAAGTGTCTTATCCAAGCTATAAACACAGTAGGTTTTTAAAGCAAACTTCAAAGACTAAATCTCCTCTGTGATTCCTACAGAGTATACACATCAATAGAGTTGACGGTGTGCTGTCACTTTCTTCTACTAAGGCTAACTGAATTATCTGCTATACATTATGCACTATAACCAACAGTACCCTTTCAAGAACCAGATTTGAAAGCATGTAAGTAGTTAAAATGTTTGCCTTTCTTTTGGGAATCCATGTTTACTTATAAAACAGAAAACAGAAAGAGAGAAATATACCGTTAGTTGATCTCACATTTTATTTATATTAACCATGTTATAGCTAATGGTTTTATGCAATTTGTTTAAGGTTAGTGATAGTAAGAATTGCTTCTTTTTGAAACTGACCTAACAACTTAATTTAGCCCTGCATCTTGGTATGTTATTCTTTCATAAAATTTTATAAAAAGAGAATGACTCAAGTGACACAAGTCAGTGTAAGCATTTATGTATATGAAATAAATTTAAATATATAACATTATCTAGCCATTAAAAAATACAGTTGACAAAACTAAACCAACTTCTGGTAAAAAAAAAATTTCCTGCAGTATAAAACAGATTTTATATTCTGGAGGTAGAAGATATTTGAAGACACAGCAACAACTAAAGACAGAACTGTAGTATCTTCAGGGACTCTGTGTAAGTATTTATACATTTTCACCTCAAACAGAATATTTGTGATTTCGATCTCATTTATAATATAGGTAATACTTCATATCTGACCAGTATCATTCAATTATTTACTCAATGATTCTGCCTATAAAGTCAATAAAATATTTGCAGTGAGCAAGGAGCAGATACAAAGACAAAGAAAACATAGTTGCTATCATCAATGAACTTGAAATCAAATTAGTGATGGCAAGGGCAACTTACTATAAGCAACCTACAGATATTACAAATGACTTCTATAAACATGGTGCATATGTTAAGGCAGTGGCAATAGAAAATGGGAAGTGAATTGTTTTAGGAGATATTTTAATAATGAAATTGACAATATCTTGTGTCTCAGTAAATGTGACGAAAGGGAAGAATCAACTAGTGAAATATTGTAGGAAGTGAAGTATTTTAGGAGATATTGTAATAGTGAAATGGACAATATCCTATGTCTCAGTACATTCTTATCACTAGGACATTTTCATCTTAAGCTTTCAATCCTTACTTTTTAGCCATATGAGCCTGGATTTTCTATCTGTTAGTCATAACTTTCTGCCCAGGCAGGGTCTGGATTCTTAGTCCCATAGTCCCATATCTCAAACATAATAATGGCAAATACTGTCAGGATACAGTGGCTCAAACAGTTAGTTGACCTTAACTGTAGATTCTCCTCTACATCCATTCAATAGTACTGGTCCCTACAATCTGGGCTGCTTCAGCTGCTTCATCTGCTTTCCAAATGTCTTTTATTTAAGATCTTTTCTCAATGTTCTTGGTGGCAACATTCTTTCACAAGCTGCTTGATCATACATACATACAAGTAGGAGTCCTACATCTCTGGGCTCTCTATTCTGTTCCATTGATCTATGTGTCTGTTTTTGTGCCAGTACCATGCTGTCTTGATGATGACAGCTTTGTAATAGAGCTTGAAGACCCTCAAATCTATGGTCAACTAATCTTCGACAAAGCAGGAAAGAATGTCCAATGGAAAAAAGACAGCCTTTTCAATAAATGGTGCTGGGAAAATTGGACAGCCACATGCAAT
>NC_081562.1:59953028-60017962 GCF_022355385.1 Mustela nigripes
AAAAAAAAAATAAAACAAGTAGGAGTCCTACAAAAACTCCTGAAAAGCAGTTTGAAATAAAGCAAATTAAATACAAATAATGAATACTGCATTTCATAATCCTTACTTGACAAGCTTGTTTTACACTCTAAAGGAAATAAAAAAAATTAGAAAATGATATAAAATTATGGACAAATTTATTGCTTTTATCATTACTGGGAAACTAACATTTTATATTTTCTTAGCATCCTGTGTTGAATTACTCATGGAGTCCAGTTAATCAATAGTAATTATTGATTATTAAAGAACAGAAAAATGAACAGGCTAATATCAGGATTAGCTTGAACATTTTCGGTGAAAGAACTGGATGTGGATGCAATATAAAAAGGAACTCGATAGGTAAAAGGGGTCCAAAGGTACAAACTAACGGTTATTAAGAAAAAAGTCATGGGACTGTAATGTACACCGTGTTGACAATAGTTAATAATACTGTATTACATAGTAAAAGTTGCTATGAGAGTAGATCTCTGAAGTTCTCATTCACAAGAGGAAAAAAAAAAGCAACCAAGTGCTTGGGGAGAACTTAGAGAATTAATGTGGTCATCTGTTAATTACGGACCCTTTGTATAATAGTAGGTAAGAAAATGAACCAACTTTCCCTATTTCAAGCTTTCTGAAGAAAAGTACACTTCATATTATAAAGACATATGATATTAATATACTATATAATTTTACTGAACTGAAATATATATTAGCAGTTATGTGTAGCTGTAATCTGTGGGTTTCTTTTTTATTTGTGGTAAAGAAATTCTGAATTACCTAAGATATTATCAAATTTATAGTTCACATTTATATGAGCACCTCCATCTACAAAAAAAGTAGTTAAAATAATTGCAAAATTAGTTATATCTTTTTAAAAAGGGATAGATAAAAATGGGCCTGTTCTGTCTTTACCCAGAAACTAATATGCATGTCTGTGTGAAATTAGATATGAATGTCAGTAATATCCACATACCAAACCCCCAACCAAAGGGACTACTTTGAACAAGATCAGCTATAAAATTTAACAAATGCTTCAGACATTTACAACTCTGCACAAATATAATGGAACCTATACCTAATACTTTAAACTGCAGGTTTTATGTGGTAAAATGCTATGCCCAATGAATTAGAAATACCCTTATCAATCTTATGGTGAAAATGAAGATGATTGGCCAAAAAAATCCTGTTTATTATAAAGAATAGATAAAGTAAAACACTTTATGCCTTAATGACAAACTCATACGTTACCTAAAAATAAGAACACAGATGCTACAGACCAGAAGAAGAGTGAGGTTTTCTGATTATGAAACAAAATCTGAATTGCAAAGAAATAAAGGATTGTTTAAGGTATCACAGGGTATTAAATCTGAATCCAACTCAATGATAGTGCAATGAGAGCTTGAAGAATAAAATTTTTGACATAAAAGACTCATATTTTGCAGTGGATAATAGTTACTATTGATGTAACTCATTGATTTTGTATGGACTGCATCATGTAGCAATTTTCCCTCCATTTTAATATAATTCACCATCAGAAAAGAAGTAGAATAAGTTTGAGCTGGCTAATTTTAAGCACTTTAGAAAAGAAGTGTATTCAAACTATGAATAAAGATAGGAAAATGAGGATAAAGATGCTGTACAATGATTTTTGCATTTAAAAATGTATGTTATATATGATCTTGGTACAGTATACAATATGTTGACAAAAAATACCATAATACTACCTTAAGATAGTTAGTATTTAAGTCTGGGTGTAAATGAACTAAATCAGTGCCTTCTGACCCTGTAACACAAAGTGTGAGAAACTGATGGACTGTCTGATCATGGATGTTACTAGTCCACTATGTTTCATTAAAACCACTGTTTATTTCCACTGTCATCACTTTTGTAGCAAGACCTTAACCTTGTTAAGTATTGGCACTTTGAGTAACACTGTGCTAAACGTATCAGAGGTTAGCTCTCATTTATCTATATACCTACAAATATCTGTATAAAAATATAATTTATTTTTGGAAGACGACAAGATCTTTGGATGCAACAGTATCTCCCTTTCTCCCTGCTCCAAGTTTTTCCATAAAGACCGCATCAACCCCTTCCCTGTCTCTCACTACCCACCAGAGGGGAGACTATGTGGAGTCACTTATTTCTGTTAAGTATTACACAATCTGTAGGAAAGACGATTTGACTAGAAAGGCTATGTTTAAAAAAAAAATCACCAAGATTTCTGACAAATGGACAGAAGAGGGAATAATTACTACTGGAAGGTGAGACAGGAGGCAGAAGTTTGGGGGTTGGCTTCTAATGATCTTTTAATTGGTGTCGCCAAAGAATTGGGCAGTAGAGATGGGTCTTTTTGAATGGTATTTCTGTGGGAAATGAATAGGATTCCTTTCAATGCTTTTAAGATGAGAGTAAAAGTTTTTTATTATTTTAAATTACTGTGTATTTGGAACTGTGAGCCTATTTTAGTGCCAGCCCTAAGTGTGCCATTGAAGAACGAGACAGAGCTGGAGGATAATTTTTATTATCCCAAAAAGGTATCAATCGCGAGGAGATAGACCTGAGAGTGGACAGAGAAACAAAGGTGGAAGGGGGACACTACATGAACCCAACTGGGACCACAGTGGTCACATAAGGATATTGACACAGTGTCATTCCTTAAGAGCATCTAAATTACCACCATTCACTTTTATCAAGAGGCAACTAATTAGTATCTGAAACTTTGCAAGTCTAAAACCAAGTCCTTGGTTTCTCCCAGCAACATTTTTTTCTTTCACTGCTTTAACTATCTCGGGTAATCACAACTCTTCTTACCACTCAGGCCAAAATACTTGAAGTCATCCTTGACACTTCTTTTTCTCTCATTCCACGTCATGTACACCAGTAATTCCCGTGAGCTCTCTTTTTACCAGGTCCTCTGAATCTCACCATGTCTTGCTACCCATGCACGAGCACTCCTCCCTGGAGCATGGACATAGTTTTTACCTGGTTCTCCTCCTTCTGCCCTTGCGGTGACCCACCTGTCAAAGGAAGTCTTTTAAACGTAATACAGATCATGAGGTCTTCTGTCCAGGCCTATTAGATTTTATTTTACTTAGAATAAAATCCAGGATTCTATCCACAGTTGATAGAGCTTACATATATCTATCCATGACTGGTTTTCCAGTATCATTCTCTACTTTTCAGGTCCTTCTGCATGAAGGACATCTCCTCCCCTCTATCCTCACTGTTTTTGTTGTTATTTGTTCATCCGTATAAAGAGACTTCTCAAAGCCTTGCAATTGTTTTTCTCTTTGCTTGGAAAGCCTTCCTGCAGATATTTGCGTAGTTTGCTCTTTCCGTTATCATAGGTGGGTTTATCCACCCATCACATCATTTATCTGTTTATTTTGGTCTGTTTCCCACTGTAATGTGAGTTTCCTGATGCCAAGTATTTTATTTTATTGCTGTGTCCCCCCTACCTAAAATTGTGCTTGGCCCACAGTGGGCCCTTATTTAGTGTAATATTTCTTAAGTGAATAAAATACCTTCCCAAGGGCATTCACTTCATGGTATTGCAATTATTTGTTTGCATGTAAATATAACCAGAAGAATTTTTGATCCTTGAGGATAGGGCTTGGTTTAGTTTGGATCGCCCAAGAAGCAGATGCCGTAATGGAATTAGAAGTGCAGGAAGTTTGTTCTAGGAAATTCCTATGAAGGATAAGGAGTGAGGCAGAGAGGGAACAGGAAGATTTTGGACTGCAGGGCAGGTCTGATTTCTGCAGTGGAGAGCAGAAGAAAGACTTGGGTGGAAAGAGTCGCAAATGGCAGTGCAGTCCCAAAAAGGTTTCATCTAGACCAACGGGGAGTTTTTGGACCAACGTGGTCATTAAAAGTGGCTTACCTAGTTCTCACAGCAGTGGGCCTGTGCCTAAGCTTGCTATATGCAGTAATTGGTGGGAGCAATGTGGGAAGGGTGTCTTAGGAACAAATGTGGTGATAGATCTGGCACCCAGGGTTGTAGGCAATTACAGTTTATGTAGCAGGAGATCTGAACGGTGCCATTGAATGGACACCACTGGGTCAAGTATTTTATATCTCCATGTACTATCACAACACTTGACCAAATCAAGAAACACATGGTAATATTCCCCATGCCACAGAGCTGCTTGCTGCTGTCTCTTGTATTCTGTCTTTCCAGATCATCTTAGATCCCCTACTCCAGGAAAATCTCCTTAAGATAACCCTGTTCATAATTGCTTCTCTCATATTAAGAATGTTAGAGGTATTAGCTGTACTAGCTTACATTAATTTGGCATAAATATATTGTTTATTTAATATATCAAAGGTTTGCTGTCTCATGAAATCGTAAGTTCTCTGAAAGATAATCCACTTTTAATACTTCTAAAAGTATTAGATGCATAAGATAACAATTACATTGATAGTAATTACTAAATGAGTACTGAATCAAATATGAACTGGGTCCTTTATCAGTAAACAATCTGAAGATACAAGTAACAACTGAAGGATCAGGGGTGTAGAGTAGGAGGACAGTTGTTACTATAAGGAAAAGCAGCAACAAGAGCCAAGGTGGCAATTTTTCTGCTGGAAAAAAAAGCAACTGTACTTCTGAGAGTGCAGGTTTCACTTATAGTGTGAAAAAATGATACATAATAACAACAACTTTTTTACAGAGTATATAAATATTTCATTACATATGAAATGGAGAGTTTTGATAGTATTTAAAAATGGGCTTTGTGATGATATATAAATTGAATATGGGACCACCTTTATTTAAAGGATATTGCAAACCTAGAAATTAAAATTGTTGGAAAGGGGTGCCTGGGTGCCTCAGTAAGTTAAGTGTCTGACTCAGTTTCAGTTCAGGTCATGATCTCAGGGTGATGAAATTGAGCCACACATCAGGCTCTGTGCTCGGCAGTGTCTGAGATTTTCTCTCTTCCTCTCCCTCTGCTCCTCCCCCAACACTCATGCACACATGCTCTCTCTCGAATAAATAAATAAAATCTTTAAAAATAAACAAAAATAAAATGTTTGTATGTCTAAATATACCCATATGCATTACTAGAAACTTTAAAATTAGTTTAGTATTAATAAAATATGCTGTTAGATTGAATATTTAAGATTAAAAAAAAGTGATGAAATCTTTCCCTTTTTGAGAATCATGCAAAACCAGTGCAGTGGTACCAACTACATAAACATGAAATTGCATTTGCCTATTTATTGTAATAAAAAATAACAAGGGTGAAACAATTTATACTATTGCATTATTTATAGGTAAGAAAGTAGCAGTAGATAGAATAAGTTCTCCTTTATAAGAAAATTTAGAGTTCAGTGACTTAGTACTTCCCAATTGGACAAAATTATTGTTTAAAGATTCTAAAAGACCTACTTCTTCCATGACAGGTTTTCTTTAATTTTTAAAATTTTTATTTATTTACTTTTTATATTTTAGTATAATTAACATACAGTGGTTATATTAGTTTCAGGTGTAATCAATATAATGTTTCAATAATTCTATAAATTACCTAGTGCTCCTCACAAGAAGTGTACTCTTAATCACCTTCACCTATTTCACCCACCCATCTCCTCCTCCCCTCTGGTAACCATCTGTTTTTTTCTCTAAAGTCAAAAGTCTGTTTTTGGTTTATCTCTTTTTCTTTTTTTTCTGTTTGTTTTGTTTCTTAAATTCCACATATGAATGAGGTCATATGGTGTTTGTCTTTTTCTGAATGACTTATTTCACTTACCATTATACCCTCTCTATCCATCCATGCTGTTGCAGATGACAAGATTTCATTTTTTATGGCTGAGTAATATTCCATTGTCTATATATACTACAGATTCTTGATCCATTATCTGATGATGTGTACATAGGTTGCTTCCATTTCTTGGCTATTGTAAATAATGCTGCAGTAAACAAAGGAATATCTATCTATCTATCTATCTATCTTTTGGAATTACTTCATGACTTTTTTTTTTAAAGGTCGTAAGAGATCATCAATCAAAAACCCATTTAGTTGACTGAGTGCCACCTACTAAATTTCTATCTTGAATACAAATCTTTGCCAGTTGAAATTATATCAATGGACTATCTGGTATGTTGCTTCATGGATATATAGGATTACATATTACTCCTAGAGATTTAAAAACATGTGATACAAATTCCCTGAGTAAAATAAATGTTCCCATAGTGAATTGTTGAACAAGAGAAATCAATTTTTTGCTTGAGGAGATTGTTTATCCCACTGTGTTTTATGTAACAGTTTGACTGTTTTGGAGGAAAAATCTCTAACACATAAACAATGATAACTTTATTAGCTTCTACCTCTTCTTGAATCTCACTTTTCTTCAAAAAGTCATTGAGAAGACTGAAAAAAGAAAATTTGCCAACCATGTGTAGGTATGTAATGTGTTGAATGCTTGTTAATCTGATTTTCTAATCCATTATAAAAAAATTTTCTGGTTGGACTAGTCTTCTCAATTGTTTTCAATTACCGTTCAACTGACCAAAATTATACCTGACCTGGATAGCCTGATTGACATGTATCAGAATATAAATGTTAAATGTCATCTTTAGAAACTTCATCTCTACCCTACCATTCTCATTATGGACTAGTGTTCATATTCAAAGGCAGTCAGTGTTGTAAGATACCAAAATTTAATATATCAGTATATAAGAAAAAATATACTTTATGTTCATAATTTATCAGCCTTATGCTTGATCTCAGTCATGAAAATAACAGAATGAAAGTTTTACTTCTGTGGCTTACTCAATTACCATTTCTTACAAAATACAATATAGTACTGTTAGGAGAAACTCTTACAGTTCACTATCAAACCTGTAAAGTAATCATTTACAAGGAATAAATCCAGACATCTGGGAAAAAACTTAAACTATATATCTTCTTTGTCTAGAAACATATAAAACTGGTGGGTAATTAAAGTTTAAGGTTTTGTATTATAAAATTTATATACAGACACTTTTGACATGAAATCTAAATACTGTAATATAAAATTAAAAATTTTTAATCTAATCATTTGATTTATTTTCTATTAGAAGAAATTCAAATTAGTATGATCATTTGTAATCTTTAGTTTTAAAGTTCATAGCTAAGAAGAACTGTCATATGTAGTTCTGAAATATTTCCTTCTTGTATCTACCATAGAATCTATGTCTTTAAATTAGTATAACCAAAATTATACTACATATATACATTAATTTAAATATCAAAGGATAATAATAGAATGTTCCCTATGCTATTAGATCTTAAAAATTATAATAGATGTTTCTTTAAAGTTTACTGTGTTCTAGGGTCTATTCTAAGTCACATAATTATTTATTCTTTCATATTAACAAGAAATACAAGAAATAAAATTCTGACTCCACTTTACAGATGATAAAATTGCGGCACAGAAGGTACCCATAGCTAGTAAGTGATAAAACTTCTAGACAGACCAAGTACTCTGACTGTACAATCAGCATTTAGAGCCTGCTAATGTATATAATCTTTTTACATTATTGTTTAGCTAATGTTTTGTGTTTTTCTATCAGGGAAAATGATCTGTAGTATTTTAGACTTCAAATCCTATATATTTAATGGTCAGTCAATAGTTAATCCTGTTTTTGGAAAATAATTTTCCCTTTTTAATTTTAATTTACTCTCCGTATTTTAAATGCAGTCAATATCTTTGATTTAGATTTTAGCAAAAAAAACCTTCTTTTTTATGTTCTATTTATTTGAGAGAGAGACAGAGAACAAGTCGGGGGAAGGGCTAAGGGATAGAGAGAATCTCAAGCACACTCCCTGCAAAGCTTGGAGCCCAATGTGGTACTAGACCTCATGACCCTGAGATCATGACCTGAGGTGAAATCAAGTCAGTAACTCAACTGACTGAGTCTTCCAGGCGCCCCTAAGTGAAAACCTTCTAACTGGCTCCATTGCATATTGTCCTGCTTTTATTAAAATAGTACTCTTCCCAAATGTTAGAGTAATCTTTCTAAAATATAAAATTGGTTGTTATTCTCTGACTTAGAATACTCACTCCTTCAGGGTAAGAGTCATTTTCTCAGAATATTGTCTGAGACTTTACCTCATCTTGTCCCTACCTACCCCTCTGTTCTGACCTCTCATGACTTCTCACTTCCACAGTACTCTTCATCGATACAGAACAATGCTTAACTTTAGTGTACTCTGTTCCCTTGCTGCTGAACCCTGCACATACTTTTTATGTCATTCATTGGCTTTTCTCTTCACATACTCTTCAAACACCAGTATCATGCTGATTATGACATAATTTTCTAGCTGTTTATTAACTGATACATCACTTCACCTATATTATTGTGAGCAACTCAGAATCGAGCCTACCTTTCATCTCTGAACTCCTACTGGCAAAACTTACAGTAATCATATGGTAGCAGTATTAAAGAAATTCTCTGGAGCAACTGAACATCCCTTTCAGTGGGATCTTACTCAGTGACACACATATGATCAAGTGGCCTGGAGAATACACACACACACACACACACACACACACACAGATTATAACTAGAAATTAGAGGCAAATAAATCACTTGAGCCTCAGTAAGCTAACACTTGAAGCTAAGAATTTTCCCCATACACATAATTCATACTCACTAAGCCTATTCTAATTCTTGTAATTTCAGTGCCTATAATTTGCATGTAACCAGCATACAACCATCAAAGCATCATGTGTTAAAATAAAATGCACTAACTCATTTGAAATAGACATGGCTATGGACTAACACTGATGGAAATTTGAAGTTTACTTAAATTACATTTATATATAAAACACTAAATATAATCACTTTCAAAATTCAATTTGACAAAGCTTAAAGAAAGAGTGTAGAGTTTTTTTTCCTTTTCTTTTCTTTTTTTTTTTTTTTACTTTTTTAAAAATCTGTGTATAGTTTATATACAATGTTAGATTTGTTTTAGGGGTAGAACGTAATGACTCAGCTTCTTTATATATTATGCTGTTCTCTCCACAAGTGTAGCTATCATCTATCACCATTTAATACTATTACAATATCATTAACTATATTCCCTGTGCTGTGCTTTTTATTCCTGCATTATTCATTCCGTAACTGCAAGCCTGGAGTGGTGTTTTCTTGAAATACTAAATTGATAATACTGTCAAGCCATATAAGAATAATGAAACAGAAATATGTATATTTGTTTAAATACTTTTGTACTTTTTTCCTTTTGGTTATTCGTTTTTATCCTGATATATAGTCATCCATACAGTCAAGAGATAGTGTAGTCAATAAAACCAGATACAGCATAGGACAGTGTAATAGAACTATTAGGGATTTAAAAATATGTGTGAATAATATGTTAAAGTATTTTATGAACAAGATGGGCATAATCTATAAAAATGGAGAACATTAGACATATAAACTATAAATGAGAGCCAAGTGGAAAATACAGAATTAAAAAAGGACACAGAGATGAAGGGTTCTTTTGATCAGGTTGTTAGACCACAGCAGAGGAAGAATCAATTAATGTGAAGATAGGTCAAACTAAATCACCCAAAATATGGGGCGCCTGGGTGGCTCAGTGGGTTAAGCCTCTTCCTTCAGCTCAGGTCATGATCTCAGGGTCCTGGGATCCAACCCTGCACTGGGCTCTCTGCACAGCAGGGAGCCCGCTCCCCACCACCCCGCCACTGCCTCTCTGCCTACTTGTGATCTCTCTCTGTCAAATAAATAAATAAAATCTTTATAAAAAAGAAAAATCACCCAAAGTAACACAAAAAAGAAAAAGAAAAAAAAAAAACAAAGATGAATGTTTAAAGAAGGGAGTATTCAGGAGCTATGGCCCAATATCAAGCATATTAACATATATGAAAATGGTGTCCAAAAAAAGACATTGAAGAAAACAGAATAGAAAAGAAGAAATATTTGAGGTACCTGTAAAGGTGGAGGTGAGATAGAAATATTATATGATGAAAGGAATGAAATTGGACTAGATAGATATTAATATTTATTAATATCAATATTTATACCTATAAAAATAAATATTGTATCTATAGATACAGGTATAGGAATATGAAGAGAGAGAGATGCAAGCCAGAGGACAATGGAGCGTTATCTTTAAATTGCTGAAAGAAAAGTTTGTCAATGCAAAATTTTATATAAGAAGAATATGTTCAAAAATGGAAACTACACTTCTAGTCTGGAAAGATGGAATAGCTCCATTTTTCCCAATTGCAACCTCTTAAAAATACAAAACCCTGGGTATAACATAAAAAAGGGATCATAGGAAGACTGAAAGTTGGAAGGAAGAAAATGGGCTTGAGAAACACCATGGTGGTATGTTCCTGGATTTTCTTATTATTTCCCATATATCCTCAACAGATTATTGCAGGAGCCTCCAACCTGGAAACATCAATAGACAAAGCAAAAAAATAAAAACAAGAACACAAGCAAAACAGAGCTTAAACTCCAGGAAAAACCCATTCCTTCTGGTCAAAAGGCTAGAAATTGGGGAATTCTAATAAATAGAAAATCTCCCTATTAGTACCTACTTCACTCTAGTCAAACACCAAACAAAAAACTACCCCTCTACACAGTTTCAGGGAGGAACGAATAACTGATTTTCCATCCTTCTCTGCTCACTCTACAATAGCAGATTACAGCACTATGAATCAATCATCCTGTAGATAGTGTTGGTGGGCACTGATCTGCATTCTCACTTGGCAGAAGCAGGAGTCGCTCAAATAAAGAGATAGTGTTAGTGGAAATAAACAGGGATGTGATTTCCCATTCCCCCATTAGCCAGTAACAACACTTAATAAGGCCATGCAAGGCAGGACTAGTCAGCCATTTGGTCTCCTCTTAACGTTAGAGTCAGCAGGGTTGAGAGGAGCTGGTTTTCTACCCCCGTGTGGCATCAGCAAGGCTTATATGGAGGTGATGGTGCAAAATGTGGCTAGTCAGTGCTCCAGTTCTCTTTCCTTTGCTGTCCAGTATCAGCAGGAGCAAGGGAAAGCTGAGCTTCCATCTTTATCTGGCATCAACTAGATAGGATGAGGTGGTAGAAGGTGGAGCTATTTCTGATTTCTTTAAGATAGTTGATGAAGGGAGTTCCGGGAAATTGGAAGGGGAGGTGAACCATGAGAGACTATGGACTCTGAAAAACAATCTGAGGGGTTTGAAGGGGCGGGGGGTGGGAGGTTGGGGTACCAGGTGGTGGGTATTATAGAGGGCACGGATTGCATGGAGCACTGGGTGTGGTGAAAAAATAATGAATACTGTTATGCTGAAAATAAATAAAAAATAAATTAAAAAAAAAGATAGTTGATGACCTAAAACAAACAAAAATGTAGCAGTGAATTGTGGGAACTTTAACATGTATAGAAGTAAAGTGTACAATAGTAGCACAAAGAATGGGAAGGTAACATTTAAATTATACTGTTGCAAGATTCCAAAAATTCTACTTTAAAGTTGTATAATTTATTATAGTGTTGATTCTGATAAATAAAAGGTATACATCATAAACCCTAAAGCAACTCCTAAAAATAGACAGTAATATAACAAGACAGTAATAGGAAAAGTGTAATAATAATCAATTATTTTAATTTACCAAAAATGGTGGGAAAATAAGAGAACAAAGAGATGGGATAAATAGAAAATAAGTAGCAGGATGATAGACCATAATCTAATCATTTTGATAATTTCATGTAATATAAATTTTTTATTAACAAGAATTTTCTGATTGGATAAAAAAGGAAGATCCAACTAAATTCTATCTACAAAACACCTGTTAATATAAAGTCACATATAGGTTAAAAGTGAAAGAATAGAAGAAGATACATCATGTAAATACTGATTTAAAAAGCTCACGTTGCTATGTTATATCAAACAAAGCAAATATCAGTCCAAGACTATTTCCAGGTGTAAAGAAGACCATTGCGTATAATAAATAAGTCAAATTATCAAGAAGAGATGACAATCTTAAGTATGCATATATCCAGTAAAAGAGTTTCAAATATTCTAAAGAAAATTGTTAGACTCAAAAGGAAAAAGAAACAAAGGTAAAATTCTAGTTGAGCACTTTAATATTACTCTCCTGTTACCTACTGTAATTGATATAATAAGCTGACAAAAAACACAGCGTATTTGAACACTACAATCAACCAAATTGACCTAATTAATATTTATAGAATAGCTCTTTCCCAAAATAAGAAGGTGCATTCTTTTCAGCGATATAACCCATATTTCAAGCCAGGAAATTTTTCAACAAATTAAGAATGAGTGAAATAATACAAAGGTATTCTTTGTTAACAATGGAGATAAGTTAGAAAGATCAGAAAGATATCTACAAAATTCTAATATATTTGGGAATTAAATAACACTTTAAATAACCCATCATCCCATATGAAATCAACAGGGAAATTAGAATGTATTTTAATGGAATGAAAATGAAGCAAACAATCCTACAAAACCATATCAAAATTTGTGAGATGCAGCTAAAACAGTATTGAGAGGGAAACTTGTATTATTAAATTATTTTATTAAAAAAGAAAATTTAAGAAATTAGAGTCTGGGTGGAGTACCAACATGGCTTAGTCAGTTTAGCCTCTGACTCTTGATTTTGGCTCAGGTCCTGATCTCAAGGTCTTGAGATTGAACTGCATGTTGGGCTCCACACTTAGCACCAGTCTGCTTGTCCTTGTCCTCTCCTCACTGACGCTCTCTTTCCCCCACTAAAGCTCTTTTCCTTTCTCTCTATCAAATAAATAAAATTTTAAAAAGATAAGAAAAGAAATTATAACCTGGAAAGAAGACCAAATTAAATCTAAAGCTATCAGAAGGAAGGAAACATTAAAGATAAAACAGAAATCAATGAAATAAGAAGAAAATAGGCAATCACTTCTCGGCCTTTTGGCTAAGATCAAGTGAAGAAGAAAATAGGCAATAACAATAAAAATAATAGGGAAAAAAATCAATGAAACCAAAATATGCTTGTTGAAAAAAATATGATTGACAAACCTGCATAGGCTAGTCAAGATAAAAGAAAAACTCTAAATTCCCTGTATCAGGAACACAGGGGGACACATGAGTGGCTCATTCCGTTAAGTGTTTGAATCTTGATTTCAGCTCAGGGCATGATCTGAGGGTCATGAGATGGAGCCCCACATCCAGCTCTTCATTGAGCATGTAGCCTGCTTAGGATTCTCTCTCTTCTTCTGCCTACCTGACACCCCCCCCCACCCCACAAAAAAAGGAATAAAAAAATGGGACATAAGTGCAAGGCTTTTACAGATGTTAAAAGTATATCAAAGAAATATTATTAACAACACAGTGCCTGTATATTTGATAAATTAGGTAAAATGGACAGATACTTTCAAAGATTTAAACTTTCAAAGCTCACTTAAAAAATTTAACAGCTTGGTATTTTCCTAAAGCATTACATTTTTAGTTTAAAATTTTCCTTTAAAGAAAACCCCAGGCTCAGATGCTTCTCCAATAAATTTTTCTAAATATTTAAAGGAAAAATATGGTCAATTCTACATACACTCTTACAGAAAATTGAAGTGATAAGAATTGTAAAATAAGGCAGCATTGTGTTATACTAAAACCAAACAGAAAACTTTTAAGTGAGACCTCAGACAAATATATCTCATGAACACAGACATAAAACTTCTTAACAACATACTAGTATACTAAATCATGAATATAGAAAAAGTATAAATATATTATGACCAAGTTAAGTTTGTAATACAATGTTTTGTTTATATCCCAAAGTTAAACACTAGATTCCATCTAACAGACACAAAGTGAAAAGCATGTGATCATCTCAATAAATGCAGAAAAAGCACTTGCCAAAATACAACATACATTCATAGAAAAACCAAACTAAACCCAAACAAAATGACTCAGTGTATCAGGAAGAGAGGATAACTCCTTCATCCTGATAAAGAGCATATACTAAAAACTCCTAATACCGTAGTAAAGGAAAACAGAGTATTCTGTCTTTGAAACTGGGAATAAGCCTTCTGTTCTCTCCACTTTTACTTTATATTGGATGTTCTAGCCTGTGCTAAAAGGCGAAAAAAAACAGAAATAGAACCCATATAGTTTAGAAAAGATATATGATAATTTACGTGGAAATTCCCAAAATATTTTATAAAAGGATACAAGAACTAAGTGAGTTTAGCACTATTGCAGGGTTCAAGGTCTATAAACAAAATTCAATTATGTGTATGTGTATGTATATATATATGTACTTATATATAATTATCTACCATTACACATGCATATGTACATTATATACTTATATATAATTATCTATATGTATATACATATATGAAGCATTGTGTGTATACACACACACACACATACACACAGAAAATAAAGCAAATGCTGGACTTTGACATTTTAAAAATATACCATTTATAATAACTTTCAAAACCACAAACACTTAGAGATAAATTTAACAGAACATTTGCAGGATTTTTAACCTGAAAACTAGAAAATATTGTGGAGATAAATTAACTAAGCCTCATACATTAATTAATGTGTTACTAAGCCAGAGACAGTAATTAACAATATATGGAGACATACTGCCTGTTCATAGATCAGAAGACTAAATAGTGATAACTGTTATTTCTTTCCAGTTTGACCTATAGATTCTAAGTGAACCCAATCAGAATCCCAGCAGACATTTCTATAACAATTGACTATCTAATCATGAAATATATCTGATATTGTAAAGGATCATGAATACCCCAAGTAATTTCGGGAAAGAACACAGTTGGAAGATTTATATTACTTAAGTTCAAGACTTGCTCTAAAGTTGCACTATCCAAGAAGTGAATTATCGGTGTAAAGATATACATATAGAATAATCCAAATTAATAGAAATTGCAAAAATAGACCTACATAAAAATGGACAACTTATTTTCAATATAGATATGAAGGGACTGCACTTAGGAGTGGATATAGATAGTCCTTTCAATGAATAATAGTGGAAGCATTGGACATCCATATGGCAGAAAACTAAAAATATTACATCACTCCATATATAAAAATTAACTTGAATAATCATAGAATTAGGGTAGCTGGCACCATGAGACTTCTATAAGAAAATAAAGGAGAATATCTTAATAACTTGGGTTTAGCAGAGTTCTTAGGACAAAAAAGATCACAAGTCAAAAATAAAAGGTAGTAAATTATAGTTTATAAAATTAAAAACTGCTCTTCTTCAAAAGATGTTCAGAAGATAAAAAAGTCACATTTTTTGCAAAAAAAAATTGCAAAATACACATCTGATTTCAAACTTATATCCTGAATATATAAAGAAATCTGACAACTCAGTATTAATAGGATGTTACCCAATAAAAAATAAGCAAATTATGTGAATAGCTCCTTTGCCAAAGAAATTATTTTAATGGCAAAAATACATATGAAAATATGCACAAAATTATTAGTTTTAGGAAAATGGAAATTAAAACTGTAATGAGATACCACTATATACCTACTAGAAAAGCTACAATTTAAAAAACTGACAATTTCAAGTGCTGCTGGAGATGTGGAACATCTAGAAATCTCATACAGTGCTGAGAGAATGTTAACCATTGTTACAGGATAAATTGCATGACCTTAATTGGAAATAAGATTGCAGATATAATGAGTTTAGATGAGGTCACTGGGTTAGACCTAAACCAATATGCCTGTCCTTATAAAAAAGAAAATTAGTATACAAAGACAGGCATAGAGGGAAGATGATGGGAACAGACATACAGAGATGGTCATCTACAAACCAAGGAGAACCCCTTAAATAGTCCTTTCCATTATAGCCCTCAGAAGCTGATACTTTGATTTCTGTATTCTGGCCTTCAGAATTATGAAACAATACATTTTCTATTGTTTAAGCCACTCAGTTTGTGATACTTCGTTACAGCAGTAATAGCAGACTATTATAACCATTCTGGAACATAGTTTGGTCATTTCTTTAAAAAAAAAAAAAAAAAGATAAACTTGGGGCACCTGGGTGGTTCAGTCATTTAAACTTCTGCCTTCAGCTTAAGTCATGATCCCAGGGGAGCTTTCTTCTCCCTTTCCCTCTGCGTGCTTCTCCCCCTGCTTGTTCTCTCTCTCCCTCTCACACTCTGTGTCAAAGAAATAAAATCTTAAAAAAAAAAAAAAAAACTTACCATACTTATTTAAAGTACCACTCATGGATATTTATCCAAGATAATGGAAAATATATATTTGTACAATGACCTGTACGAGAATGTTCATAGCAGCTCTTTATAATAACCCTGAACTGGAAACAGCCAGTTTATCAATTGATGAATATATAAACTAATCATAGTTTATCTGTAGAATGGAACATTACTTAGCAATAAAGTGGAAGAAACTCCGAACACATGCAAAATATGTAGATAAATCTCAGTTGTATTCTGTTAAATGAGACAAGTCAGACACAAAGGCTGTGGACTGCATGATTTATGTGGTCGTCTGGGAAAGGCACATTTATAGGGACAGAGAACAAAGTGATGATTAAAAAATTCTGGATGGAGAAACCAAAGTTGTGATACAGTATATGGGAAATAGTTGAGAGAATCTAGCCCAAAACAGGATACTGTTTTTGATCAGGGGAAAACTACATATGCCTCATATAGATAATGTACATTTGGTGGAAAAACTAAAAATGGTTACGGAAAAACAATGATGGAGCTGGATTCACTCCACAAGCTCTTCAAAAATTGTTAGCTTAGTCAAGTAAAATTTTATGAGGGTCCAGTTTCTTCATTGGAATAATGAAAGAAGTAGGGGTAATAATATATAAATTCTGTGCCATGTAGCAAGATAGTCTCAGATCCCAAAATGTAAGCTGCCTGCATTTATCGCTGTAACCTGATAGAGTCGAGGGATAGGAGTGACCTGTTAGGTCTTACAGAACACAAATAAAGATGGTGAAATGTGGTAGGGATACAGCACACTTTAAAGAGATATGGCAAGTTTTGCAAACAAACTTAACTATGACAGTGTCACCAAAAAAAAGCTTAAAGAATTTTAAGGAGAAATATATTTCAAATAAGAAAACAATGGCACCACCTTACTCTATAGTAAAGAGCCCATACTGGAGTGTTACCCTCAGTTTGAGAATCACTTTTAAAATGCTGTAGATACAGCATGACAACTTAGGGAAGATTGGGCACAGTATTGAAGGGACTCCAAACCATACCATACTTTTTTCTATCCTCTATTTCCAAGGGGAGCAGACCATCTTTAAATACTTAAAATGTTGAGGCACCTGGGTGGCACAGTCAGTTAAGCAACCAGCTCTTGATTTTGGCTCACAAAGTGATCTCAGGGTTGTGAGATCAAGCCCCCACCTCGGGCTCCAAGCTCAGCATGAGCCTACATAAGACTCTCTCTCCCTTGGGCACCTGAGTGACTCAGTTGTTAAATGTCTGCCTTCGGCTCAAGTCATGATCCTATTGTCTTGGGATCAAACCCCACATTGGGCTCCCCGCTCAGCGGGAAGCCTGCTTCTCCCTCTCCCACTTCCCCTGCTTGTGTTCCTTCTTTCATTGTGTCTCTCTGTGTCAAATAAATAAATCAAATCTTCCTGAACCCATGAAGCAAATAGTATATTATATGTTAATAAAAAAATAAATCAAATTAAAAAAAAAAAAGGACTGTCCCTTTCCCTCTGCCTTCCCCTCTCCTCAAATAAATAAATAAAATAGAGGGATTAGTCTTTATTTATCTGTCAGATAAATAAACTCTCCGCTGAGCAGAGAGCCTGATTCAGGGCTCGATCCCAGGACCCTGGAATCATGACCTGAGCCGAAGGCAGAGGCTTTAACCTCTGAGCCACCCAGGTGCCCTGGGATTATTCCTTATTTAAATTGGCTGTGACCTGAAGTTCTTAAACTGGGGTCAGTGCTTATAGACAAACATAGTTTTAGGCAAACTTTTTGTTGTTGCATTGTCTAAAGATAAATACAGTTCCTTGAAGAACTGGATAAAAACCCTATCACTGGGGTTATTTAAGCATGGGATGTATGGTCATGTGTTATGTGAATTTATGAGAATCAAATGAGTAGTTGGAATAGATCAGATTCAAGGTTCTTTTCAATACAAAGTTTCTATGATTCCCCAATAATTCTTTTGAGCTACATAAGTACAAGCAAGTGTGGAAATTAATGGAAGACAAATTTCAGCTCAAGATAAGTAAGAACTTCCTAAGAATTATGGTTGTACAATGAACTGGTATGTTCTCTCAACAGTAAGCCTCATTCCCTACGAGAGGAAATGTCAAGGTGTATTCACTGTTTAAGATCATTTGTAGGTCCCCTGCATGCTATTAAAATCGGAATATTCTGCCTGGCATTAGACCCATTCTGGAAGACCTGCTCTATCAATCTCTATTTATATCTGTTCCCCAAGTCAGGGTTTCTACAGTAGAAAAATTAGTATTTCTATGACTGTTTACATAGTTTCCACCATGGTAACTCTGATTATAGCATTCTCCTGTAGAGGAATACCTTCTTTTTTTCTTTTTTCCTTCTGTGCAAATCTTATACATTTGTCAAAAACAGTTCAAATTTCATTGACACCCTCCCTGACTGATCTCATCTTTCTGCTTTTTTTTTTTTTTTTCCTCTGCAGAATGCTAGCTGCTTCATAAATCTCTCCAAGACAAAATCAATTGTTTCTAATACGTTCCTATGTGTTTATCCTCCACTCTCAGTCTGTGGTCAGAACCAGATCTTCATACAAGATCTTATACCCTTCAGAGCACCTGTAGCACAATTTGACACTGAACAGATACTTGGGAAATGCTTGTTGTTGCTCTTAAGAGTGTCCTAGGAGTCTAATAATTTCCATTCTCTGCATGATCTCAGGAATCTCATTGTTACTTAATCATTTTACAGCCATCTTTTATTAGTTATCTATTGCTGAGTAACAAAATGCTTCAAAACTTAGGAACTAAAAATAGTTATTGGGGCACCTGGGTGGCTCAGTGGGTTAAAACCTCTGCCTTTTACTCAGGTCATGATCCCAGGGTCTTGGGATTGAGCCCCGCATCGGGTTCTCTGCTCAGCAGGGAGCCTGCTTCCCTACCTCTCTCTCTCTGCCTGCCTCTCTGCCTATACTTGTGATCTCTTGACTTTCAAATAAATTAATTTTTTTAAAAAAGCACAAAACCACAGTTATTTATAGAACATAACTTCTGAAGGTTAGGATTATGAAAGTGAATTAGCTGGGTAGTTCTGGCTTTGGGTCACATATGAGGTTTCAATTAAGGTAATGGTTAGGGCTGCAGTCAGCTGAGGGGTTGACTTGGGGTGAAGGATCTACTCACAAGGTAACTCACTGAAATGATATTGTCTGAATGCCTGAGTATCTTGCTGGCTATGGGCAGGAGGTCCCTTATACCTTGCTTGGGTCTCCTCATAGGGTGGCAGAAGTTGCTTTAACTTTTATGAACTAGTCTCAGAATGCGTATGCTATTACTTCTTCTGCCTGTTAATTGCATAACAACCCTAATTCAGTGTGAGAGAGAATTACACAAGGGTGAAAATATTGGGAGGTAGAGATCATTGAGGACCATCTTAGAGGCTTGCCAACACACACACTCTTATTAAATGTTTTATATAATCAAATCTATGAAGTGATTTTTTATTATGTGTGCTTCATAAAACTGTAGAATAATAACAGGAACAAAAAAAGATGGAGCTATCTTAGTGATTTTCCTTTCAATTTTATATATTTTTAAGATTTTATTGAATTAATCAAATTTCCTCATATTTTGATGATTTAATGAAAACTGGAAAAATTGGAAAAAATAAAGAAAATTGAATAACGAAAAGAATAAAGAGTTTAATGAGGTTTCTTCAAATTTCTTTCTATATTTTCAATATGAATTACACTGTTATTTAATAAAGCAGAAATTTAAGAGTTTAGATTTAATTAAGACAGACGAGATGATTTTGTTTGACCAGTGTTAGAGAGATAACTAAATGTACTTTTCTGATGATAGTTGTAAAAGTTAAATATTTTTTTCTAGAATCTTGAGATTCTTTTTCATCATCAATGAAAAAGTACTTTTTAAGAAAATAATTTTTTGAAGACTTATTTATCTATTACACACACACACACACACACACACACACACACACACATAACATGGGGGGAGAGTCAGAAGGAGAGGGAGAGAGAGAATATAAAGCAGACTCCCCACCAAGCACAGAGCCCAATGTGGGGATTGATCCCAAGTTGTTGAGATCATGACCTGAGTTAAAATCAATAGTCAGGGGCGCCTGGGTGGCTCAGTGGGTTAGTGCCTTCGGCTCGGGTCATGATCCCAGGGTCCTGGGATCGAGCCCCGCATCGGGCTTTCTGCTCTGCGGGTAGCCTGCTTCCTCCTCTCTCTCTGCCTGCCTCTCTGCCTACTTGTGATCTCTGTCAGATAAATAAAGAAAAAATCTTAAAAAAAAAAATCAATAGTCAGACATTTAACACACTGAGCCCACCCAGGTGCCCCAAGAAAATAATTTTGAATAATGAATGAGGATAAAAATGATGAAAACTGTAAAATGTTGCTTTAAAACATGTAATCAAATTTCAAATGTTATCTGAACTAAAATATTTTGGTTATATAAAATTATAAGTTGATAATAGTCTTAGCATTATTGACTTTCATAAACTTTAACATAGACCCTCTTGAATCTAAATTTCTCTCCATTGCAAGTCTTTATTGATGAATGTCCAAATCTTTCCTCTTTCATGTAAGTTGATCATCCTAACTGAAGATGTTTACTTTACTCCACATCCTACTTCACTTGTTCTCTAATACTACTTATACAGATATCATTTTCTATATATCTGTTCTCTTTTATATTTTTGTGTGTAACATTTCATCTTCCTACCTAGAATGCCATCTCCTGGAGATGGGCAGTTCTGCTCCTCACACCTACACTGTGCCTAGTCATGTCCGGTTTCCACAAATGGTTTTTGAAATGAAATGTCCTGCCTTTACTCCAGATTTTACCCAAAATGTAGAGTTTCCTTTGTACATATAAGTGAGTTTAGTTAAATTGCTGCTTCTGTTATACAATTAATCCCTTATTGACCTTTTTTTTTTTTTTTGGTAATAGGATATTTCTATAACCATCAGTGATACTCTACTGTGCAGTTTTTATGCAATAATATTAATATATTATTCTAGCTGGAAATGCTTCCTGAGCCATCAAAGATATATTACATTGTATTCAGCTTGCTGTAGTATTATGCAATTATATTTTTTAGCTTTAATGGAAAATTTATGTACAATAATTCAGTATCCCTTTATCCTTCCTCAGAAAACCCTATCCAGGTTTGTATTTGTGAACTATCCTCTTCATTTCTTAGTCCTTGTGTTTCAGAAGGATTTCACTCCTGGCTGGTAGAGGATAGTTTCTAGGCTCAGACCAATGAGATTATCATTTGGTAATCCAGTTAAGTGATAGTCATCACACAATCATACTGTCAAAATCAGTAAGAAATAAAATGTATCTAAAAAGGTATTCTTATTTTTCCCTTATGAGATTTGATGTGGAAAGAATGCAAGGTGAATTTACTCCCATATCTTTATAGCAATAAGAGAAATGCCCAACATAAACAAGCCAACATAAAGAATTGAGCCAAGAGAGAAAGAAACTGGGTTTTCTTATCATTTGAATCCCTGGTTTTGGTTTCATGCAGAAATCAAATACCAAATTTTCCTACTGCTCAAGATGGGAGCATATTAACTATATACAATTGGCTAAATAATTGTAATATTTCTATTATTAGTATTTGTAATCTGATAAATGCCTCCCCTTGGTGTTTTGAGGGCTTTGTGTATCTTTTTTTTAAATTAATTAATTTGTTTATTTTTATTTCTTTTCAGCGTAACAGTATTCATTGTTTTGCACCACACCCAGTGCTCCATGCAATATGTGCCCTCCTTAATATCCACCACCTGGCTCCCCCAACCTCCCACTCCCGCCCCTTCTTCTTTTACAGAACCTCTTAGCTAAACAGGTCAAACTCCATACCTGTTAGTTTTTTTCTATCTGATTTAACCTATCAGATAATTATCAATCACTGATATGCTCTAGCTGTGGTCATTTGCTAAAAACTGTTGGCGGTTTCAGGTACTTAGTAGCATATAAGGACATTTTCTTCCTACACAACTATTTCTTAGTAACTTGACTGAACTCTAGAAATGAAGATGTGACTTTTATCTGGGATAGGCCTAGGAATTATCTATCTATGATCAATACGCAGTTGGTTTTTGGCAAAGAGATCTATGAACCTTGATCATTCCAGTGCATTCAGCTCTGTATCACATTCAGCATCAGGTCGGGCCAACTCATTCTATACTCCATATATATTTATATTTACTTTGTCTTACATTTAATTTGCATTTAACTTGCATGAGGTCAAAACACACATAGTATATTAGGGTTCTCCAAAGAAACAGAAGAAATAAGATGTATATATACATAAAAAGATATTTATTTTAATGAATTGTCTCATGCAATTGCTGAGGCTGGCAAGTCAGAGTCTACTGACAGAATACTCCAGCCAAATTGACATAAAAATTAACTATCACAGACTTGATAATAAGACCATGAAAACTTTAACATGAAATTCATAGAACATGGTTTGTTTCATATTAGCTTTGCCTTCTTTGATATCCTTAATCTCTGCTTATACTTATTTGCATTTTTAATTATTTGATAATTAAGTTTGCTATTGACCCTCATCAATAAACTGTCTCCCTATAATAAATTGCAAAGGTCATATTATGTTATCACTTCTATCAAATCAACTCTGGGTTTAGTGTTCAACATATGTTTCTCTTGCCCAAATAAATTCCTGAAGTAATATCACAGAGATTGACACAAATATACAGGATTCTGCCCTAAAATGTCCACAAAGTGTTTAGAGTCTTAATAGGTCATTGGCTAAGGCCTGATGAAATTTTAAAAGGGCAAAATCTTATGTCTAAAGAATATCTTAGTTTTTATAGTTTACACTTCTTAAAGAATTCACAATCATTTGAATTTTTAACTTTTTCATAAATCTAATTTCACTACTATTCACTACTATTTCAACCTACTATAAATACTGTATTAAAAATAACTAGAGTGAATTTAACATTTCCCATGTAATGATTTTCTGGGTTCATTACGTTTTACTAGAGCAGAACTTTGATGTAACAGATAGGTGTAAACATCTAAACATCTAATATCAAGATCTCCTGGAGAAATGATTGCTTTCCTGGTGATAAACAGGTTTATCCAACTTTTATCAAAGTTCAAGGTATAGTTCAAGACCTCAAAGAAAATTGTACCTTCCAACCTTATGGAGGTGAATTTCCTGCTCTTTAACTATCTTTTAATTTGTCTTCCTTTAATGCAATCTTTATTATATCTTCAATTGCATGATCTTATGCTTTAGAACAGTTTGGAAGAAAGTTTCTAGGAAATAAGTCTACCTGCTGCACTGAATAACGGTATTTCCTCAGTCATATCACATCTGTGATGCCACTTAACACCTGCACCATACTTACATTGGCAAATTGCTGTTGCCTGTTCTGTGACTTAATGGCACAGAATATACAGCATATGTTGGTAATTCTTTTGTAATATGTTTGAAAATGTGCATACAAATGAATCCTCTTCAGGTGCAAGAGCATGAATTTATAGTCCAATTAACAGTTTGAGCTCACACCTGCTTTAAATACCACATAGGCTGTGTTTTAATTACAAGGTATGCAGTGAGACCACCGAAAGTCTCTATTCCATATGTAGTCTAAAGAACGGAAGCAGAATCCAATTCCAAGTTTTGAGCCTTGTTTTCAAGGCCTATGCATTTTACATTTAAGAGATAAATATAGTTCTTATAGACAACTTAAATACCCAAGGAATTAAAAAATAAAACACCATGTATTTTAAATAACAGAAGAAAAAATGAAGATGGGCTAAATGAGTATTTTTTATTGAGATAAAATTTATTGAGGTATATTACATTATACTAGTTTCAGGTGTTCAACATAATAATTCAGTATTTGTATACACTCCAGAGTGATTACCACAATAAATCCAGTTATCATCCATCACCATATAGTCCTCTCCCTTCAACATATCACCTATGCCCCATCTCCTTCTCCTCTGGTAACCACCAATCAGTTCTCCATGTATATCAGTTTTGTTTTGTTTGTTCTTTTGCTGTTTGTTTTTAGAGTACATATACAAGTGAAATTATATGGCATTTGTCTTTCTCTGATGGTCTTATTTCATTTGGCATAGCAAGGTCCATCATGTTGTCACAAATGGCAAAATTATATCCTTTATTATAGCTGATTAGTATTTCATTGGGCAGAGAGTGTCTGTGTGTGTGTGTGTGTGTGTGTGTGTGTGTGTTGTATCACATCTTTATCTTTTCATCCACCAGTGGACATTAGGTTGTTTCTGTATTTTGGCAATTGTAAATAATGCTGCAGTGAACATTGGAGTGCAAATATCTTTTCAAATTAATGTGGGTTTTTTTTCAGATAAATAACTAGAAGTGAAATAACTAGATCTTTTTAATTTTTTATTTTTTATAAACATATATTTTTATCCCCAGGGGTACAGGTCTGTGAATCACCAGGTTTACACACTTCACAGCACTCACCAAAGCACATACCCTCCCCAATGTCCATAATCCCACCCCCTTCTCCCAAACGCCCTCCCCCCAGCAACCCTCAGTTTGTTTTGTGAGATTAAGAGTCACTTATGGTTTGTCTCCCTCCCAATCCCATCTTCTTTCATTTATTCTTCTCCTACCCACTTAAGCCCCCATGTTGCATCACCACTTCCTCATATCAGGGTGGGAATGCAAGCTGGTGCAACCTCTCTGGAAAACAGCATGGAGGTTCCTCAAAATGTTGAAAATAGAACTGCCCTATGACCCAGCAATTGCACTATTGGGTATTTACCCTAAAGATACAAATGTAGTGATCCAAAGGGGCACATGCACCCGAATGTTTATAGCAGCAATGTCTACAATAGCCAAACTATGGAAATAACTAGATCTTATAGAAATTCTATTTTTAATTTTTGAGGAACCGCTATTCTGTTTTCCATAGTGGCTCTACCAGTTTACATTCTGATGAATAGTGTATTAGGGTTCCCCTTAATTTTGATTGATTAAAAATAGAATTCACAAACCATAAGTGACTCTTAATCTCACAAAACAAACTGAGGGTTGCTGGGGGGAGGGCGTTTGGGAGAAGGGGGTGGGATTATGGACATGGGGGAGGGTATATATTTGTATATAAATATAAAATCAGAACCTGCTACGAGCTTCTGATCTAATGGTCTCCATCCCTCTACCAAGACACCACTGCCTTTATTAATAGAGTTTTATTAAAAATAGTTTTGGTAACTGACAGAACAAGTTTCCACACCTTATTATTTTTCAAGAGAAACATGGGAAAAAAAGAGAAACATGGATATTTTTGATATTTTGTCTTAATATAGCTATTTTAGGGTCAGCTTCTCAAATTATTAGACATGTATGTGACTTTTTGTTTTAATTTTTTAAATTAGAGCTGAATGACATCTATATATAAATTTGTAGATACTTGCATTTTATGACCATTTTTTTTTTAATAATTTTTAACAACGCTTTTCAAAGTGTCTCTGTAAAAGTCTTAAATATCCTTTGTAAGATTTATTCCGGGTTCCTTTTTGTTGTTTTGCTGATATTTTATTTTATTTTTAGGATTTTATTTATTTATTTATTTGAGAGAGAGCAGAGAGGGAGAGTGAGAGGGTGAAGCAGATTGCCCACTGAGCAGAGAGCTCATACAGGAATCCATCCCAGGACCCTGATATCATGACCTGAGCTAAAGATAAACACCTAACTGACTGCGCCACCCAGATACCCATTGTTGATATTTAAAGTTGCATCATTTGCTGTTATTTTAGTAGACCACATTATTATTTGAAAATATTTGTGTTATTATTTCAAAATAAATACAATGAGCTCAATTCTTTGAGCTTGTGCAAACATGGAACATAAACCAAAAAAGATCATACCTGATCAGGTTCCAAGCTAGTGAGATTTTAAGAGTCATTTGTTGCTGCATCGTATTTTAATTCTTTTTTCTCTTTTTTTTTTTTTTTTTTTGTCAAGTAGAACTGAGCTGAGCTGGAGAGCCAAGTATAATTGCCAGAGCTAACATTTTTTTTCACCTCTGAGAACCAGTTTTCATTTCCTTGGTGATATCATATCAGAATATTTCAATCTGAAATAGTTATATTCACTGACACTTTGTCATTTTTGAATATCAATGGAGTTGATTTTGTATAATCATTTTATATAAAATTCTTTTGCTTAAGTTTCTAAGTCTAATCATTTTTTGTATTTAAAAAATTCTATGTTGATAAATATATACAATTAATAATAGTATTGTGTTTTTTTCCAAATCTTTTTGTTACTAATCTAGTATTTACTTTTCTTGTTGACTTGAGTTAAACCCTTTAATACAATGTTGAGCAGAAAAAGTGACAGTGAACTTCCATAATATTTCCTGATTTTAAAAGAAATACACCCTATATTTCTGTATTAGTAAATGTATTTGCTATATGTTTTTTCCAGATTCTCCATATCAGGCTAATAATATTTCCATCAGTAATAGTGAATACATGCTAACTTTCTATACCAATGTTACCTTAAAATACATAATACATTGGTCTAAATAAGATAGTTTTACTCTCTCAAATAACTATTGAATGACAATTTGGCATCTTTAACACATCTCAAATGACTCAAGTTGTTATTTCCAACCATTTTGTCTTGTTTTCCTCAACAAATTTTATTTTAAAAAATTTCAATTTAAACAAAAGTTGAAAAAATATTATGAAATCTATCAACATACCTATATATTCTTCACCTATGGTCAATAAATGTGAATATTTTCCTGACTTTTATATATATATTTACATATTGCATATACATATATGTGATCTCTAAATATAAATACTCCTCTGTACTTCATACTCCTATATATGTATTATACATACTATATGTATTATTATTATTATAAATTAATACATACATACCAATTCATGCTAATCACAAAACAATTTTAATGGAACTAAAATATTCCTAAAATTATGTATTTATCTTCACCAGAATATACCATAAAGACAGTAAAGGAAAAATAACCACTAAAGGAGAAACAATAATATTAAAGCACATAACATCAAAAGATTAGCATCCAGAATATCTGTAAAGCTGTTTTAAATAAAGGAAGACAAATTTCAGCCCCTAAAATAAGCAACATCAACAAAAACAAAAGGCATTTCATAAAAGAGATAGTTTGAATGGCTAAGCAAATGAAAACATATCAACTGTATTATTATGAGAGAAATACAACATAAGATTCCCATTGATTTCCTGTATCATCCATCAGATGAACCAAAATAAAACTAAGGTATGCTAGTGTTGATGAAAATGTGGAGCAATATAGAAAATTGTATATGAACACATATGCTGGTATAACTGTAAATTGGCAAAATCAATATTCAAAATCATTCTCCATTATTTAGTAAATATGAATAAACACAAAGACTGAGAGTTTCCCCTCATAGAAGCTATCCCTAGAGAAAGAGTTGCATATGTGCATCAGGAGACATACTGAAGGATAGCCAATGAAACATTGTTTTGGAAGAGCAAAAAATTGGAAAAAAGAAGCAACCCTAAAATCTCTCAGCTGGCAAAACGATAAAGGCATAGTGGACATAAGGATGAAAATATATAGTGGAACACTATGTAATAGTGAAAATGAATCAATTATAGCTATATGTATCAACATAGATTTCCCCTCTAAAATAGTGTTAAATACAATTTTAAAAATGCCATTCAAATCTATTCAGTATTATTTCAGTCACACAAAACTTTTTTTTTAATTCAGAGACTTGAAAATATATTGAAAAATAATTCACTATCCATGGGAAAACTATAAGAAAAACAAAGAACAATTAACATAAAATTCAGAATATTACTTTGTGAGTAAAGAATGCAATCTGGAAGAAGCTCAGGGCAGGTTTAAAAGTTATTAATATTCTATTTTTAAGCTATGCATTATATGTTTATACATGTATATATGCATATACCTATAATTACAAAATTATTATATAAAAAATCTTTCCCAAATGTTATAAAATGTTTATATATGTTATTTCTTCTCTCTTGGTTGAAATAAATTAAAATTTTAAAAAATATAACTTTAGGCAGATTCGGTAATTTTTTTCACTGTATGCTATATCTGTGTGACAATTTTCTATAAGTTCTGTTTTTGTAAATACTAATGGCTGATGTATCAGTGAAGAAGTTTTGAGTATTCCAAAAAAAAAAATGTTAAATTGGATAAATCAAGAAATGGTGTTGACACAAATTTTAGAAACTGATTTGGTCTTTTCACACTTGACTGTTCTGGGAAGAATTACAAGTGGTTATACATATAAGATGAGGACTTACAGGTCTGTGAGAGCCAGGGTTTGCAGTTCAAACCTAAAAGACATTATTCAGTGTCTACAGCCAGAAGTTATACACTATATGTTAGCATTCACAAGTAAAAACATGCTTGTGAGGTAAATATTATTTCTAATTTACAATTTGAGACAGTGAATCTAAGACATTAAATTACCAGTTGAAGGTTAAATTACAGGTAGTAAAATCAGAATTTCAACCCCTGGCTCCCTATCTTTATCCAGTTCTCTGACATTGTGTCATTTTATTCAAGGACAGGTGGTTGAAGATGAACATCTGGAAAGATTTCATCCTGGCCTTCAAGTAATCTCTGTTATTTCTGCTTGTATCATATTGATGATTCTTTTATCACAAGGTTCATCAGAATTTGCCCTTAAACTTTTCATTCCTTCAAAAAATAATGAAATACTACTTTAAAATAATACCAGTTATAAGTAGAACTGCCTTATGACCCAGGAATTGCACTACTGGGTATTTACCCTAAAGATACAAACGTAGTGATCCAAAGGGGCACATGCACCCGAATGTTTATAGCAGCAATGTCCACAATAGCCAAACTATGGAAAGAACCTAGATGTCCATCAACAGATGAATGGATCAAGAAGATGTGGTATATATACACAATGGAATACTATGCAGCCATCAAAAGAAATGAAATCTTGCCATTTGCGACAACATGGATGGAACTAGAGCGTATCATGCTTAGCGAAATAAGTCAAGCAGAGAAAGACAACTATCATATGATCTCCCTGATATGAGGAAGTGGTGATGCAACATGGGGGCTTAAGGGGGTAGGAGAAGAATAAATGAAACAAGATGGGAATGGGAGGGAGACAAACCATAAGTGACTCTTAATTTCACAAAACAAACTGAGGGTTGCTGGGGGGAGGGGGTTTGGGAGAAGGGGATGGGATTATGGACATTGGGGAGGGTGTGTCCTTTGGTGAGTGCTGTGAAGTGTGTAAACCTGGTGATTCACAGACCTGTACCCCTGGGGATTAAAACATATGTTATAAAAATAATAATAATAAAAAATTAAAAAAAAATAATACCAGTTATATAGCTAATTGATCTTAACACATCCCAGCCCCCCTTTCCCATAGGCATAAGTGAAGATAAAAATAATAATAAAGTAAAAGTCATATTTTAAAGAAAAGTAAGATTTATATTCAGCACTTTGGGAGCATCTGAGAAGATTGAAAGATTAATTGATGTTTTATACATTTTTATCTCTTCAAAATTTTACAATGAAAGATTAATGAATCTTACAAAGATCTGTTTCAAAGTTACATAAAATTTAAAATTTGAAAATGAACTATAGAAAAGATAAATAAGGGTAGGAAAATAAGATAAAGCCAGAAGTGAGGGTAGAAACTAAAATTTACATGATATACTGAGTTCAGTAGTGTTTCATCAAAATTCACATCCACCAGGCTACTATGGATTCACTAGGAACCTGTGAATGTGACGTTACTTGGAAATAGCATCTTTGCAGATGTAATTTTGGAATTATGATCTTTGAAGATGTAGCCAGGTTAAAATGAGATCATACTAAATAGGGGTGGAGTGGGCCGTTAAATCCAATATGACTAATACCCTTATAAGAAGAGGGAAATTTGAACATAGAGACAAGGGTCATATGGGAGAAGGCTGTGTGCAGATGGAGACAGGTTCAGGTAATGGAGGCTGTAAATCAAGGAAAGCCAAAAATTACCAGCAACCAACAGAAGCTAAAAGAGACTTCACAGAAAATGTGGCATTGATTTCAGATTTCTAGTTTCCAGAACTGTGAGAAAATAAATGTCTGTTTTAAGCCTCCTAGTTTTTATAATTTGTTATGGCAGCTCTAGGAAACTAATGCATAAGACATTCAGTCTTGTATACATATTGTACATATGTATACATATAATATAATAAATATAATATACTAATATATGCATGTATTATATATATACAATAATGCATATAATATATTACGTATATCTTACATATGTGATTATATGCATATTATTATACATACAAGATTCATGAAGAATTTTCAATAAATTCAAGGTAAATGAAGCTGAATGGAGAAATTCATTCAGAAACAAATTTGTCTTTGCTTTCTAGTAAGGGCACCAGTCTACTTATAGGACAATACTGTATCTGGTTTTTCCTCTAATTTCTTTGTCTTAGAGACACAGGTTTTTGCTTAACTAAAGTTAGTAGTACATTCTGGTGTACCTTTCTGAAAAAGGTAGGCTATTTGCCTTTATTTCTGCCTGCCATCCATGCTATTCTTTCTCTATTCATTGAAAGTTCTAATTCTGACAGGGAATTAGAGATGTTTAGGAGTAAGAGGACAGAGCATGGGGATGTCAGGGTAAATGCAGTGTGTAGAGGTTGAGGAGGGAAAGGCAAGGAATTTGTGATATAGGAGGATACAAATGCTGAGTGGTAAAGTTTTAACAACAACAACAAAAAGTGCCCAAGGATAGGAAAGAGTTTGACCTGGAGCTCAAAGAGGTCCTCAAGATCTGCCTCACGATTCTAGGCTCCAACATTAAAATGTAGTATTACCTCTGCAGGTAGTACTTCTATTTAGGCTACAGGGAGCCTGGGTGGGTCAGTGGTTAAGTGTCTGCTTTCAGGTCAGGTCATGATCTCATTGCCCTGGTTTGGAGCCCCAGGTTGGGCTCCCTGCTCAACGGAGAGTCGGCTTCTTCCGGTCCCTCTGCCCCTACCCCCAACTTGCTCTCTCCCTCTCTCTCTCTCTCAAATAAATAAATAAAATATTTTTTAAAAAGGAAAAAAAAAAGGGGGGGCGCCTGGGTGGCTCAGTGGGTTAAGCTGCTGCTTTCCACTCAGATCATGATCTCAGGGTCCTGAGATCGAGTCCCACATAGGGCTCTCTGCTCAGCGGGGAGCTTGCTTTCCTCTCTCTCTCTCTGCCTGCCTCTCTGTCTACTTGTGATCTCTCTCTGTCAAATAAATAAATAAAATCTTAAAAATAAATAAATAAATAAATAAATAAATAAATAAAGCCAGGACCTTCTGTTCCAGGCCTACAGATAATTTACTGTTGGCTTCACTCTAAGGCAGTTACCTTTGTGATTAAAGATGGCCACTAGTAGTAAATAGAGCTATATATTCTTTTGTTCATGCCCAGAAGAAGAGAGTTCTTGAGGAACAGAAAGTCTAGTGGGCCTCAAGGACATCATTGATCTATGGGATTTGTTAGGGATGTGAGGGGATAATTGAAGGAATATTAGAACCAGTAAATAGGGCACCTTTGGAGACTAAACTACCTCCAGAATATGAGTTATGTGACATAATACACTTATTTATAGATTAAAAACATTTGAGTCAGTAGTTTTGTTACTTTCAGCTAAAAGCATGCCGCACACAATTTGTGTGCTCCACACAATGTGTAAGTAGCAGATACAGAGATCCAAGCCCATGCCTTTTTGATTCTTACATATTACTTTTAACCATTGGGCTATATTGTTGATAAACTGTGATTTGACAAGAACAAGAATATGGAGCAGTGATGGGGACCAAGGAGTACATTTGTGATGAGCGTTTGGTGTTTTGTGCAAGTGTTGAGTCACTATTTTGTACTTCTGAAACTAATGTTACACTGTATTTTAACTAACTGGAATTTAAATAAAACTTAAAAAAAAAAGAGTATAGAGCAGAAAACAATCCAACCTAAGACTTTAAGATATTCTAAAAGAATAACCCATAGCTATTTAGTTGGATGAAATATTCATGTTTAAATAGCATTTCCCTGAGCTTTGGAAAACATGGAATTTCAAAGGGCACATGAGTTATATCTAAAATTAATTTTTAAAAAATGGGCCATGTATATTAACAGTTTCTTTTCAAATTATAAGAATAAACACACAAATCTTACAGTTATCTGTGTAGGAAAATCAGCAAGTATTTATATTCAGCCATACAACAAATTAGAATGGACTGTCCTTTAACCACCCCCCCTCCAAATTATGGCAATTTTAAAAGTAACTCAATCACCTAAACTAATTTACTTTTTAAACTACCTTCAGGTAAAATTACTGCAGTCTGTTGCTTGGACCTCAGATAATATGAGAAGCTCCCCAAAGATGTGAAATAATCTAATCCTTGGTTAGTATGAGAGAATCTTCCCAGTTGGAACATGTAGTTGTCTGGCAACCAGCTAATGGCTGATGATGATCAGTAAATTAGTAGATTGGCCAATATGTTCAAAGCCTAATCATCTTTCTATTTAACTGACAGCTGATATCCTCATCCAAGGTGATTAATACATTAAAACAGATTTTTGTGTGTGTTTTGCTGTTGCTTTTTGTTTTTTTTGTTTTTGTTTTTGTTTTTTTTTTTTAGCCTGACAAAGTACTAATCACTGCAAGACATTAGCTGTTGTTCATGTAGAGAGACCCGAGCACTCTGACATTTTTCTTTCATCTGGAAATATGTCATCTAACTTGTTTTCCCAATCATTCTGTTATCAAAACCAAAATCTGAGAATCATCCTAAATTCCTGACTCTCCCGTATAATCCAAATTGTCCTTGTGCTTTGTTTTTTTGTTTTAAATTTTTGACCTTTCTTAATTCTCACATTTGTCTCTTTCTCCCTAGTTATTTGCCTATACTTAAATTCTCCTCAAAATAAACAGCATCCAAAGTAGTCTCCCGGTGTCCAGATTAACTTTTCTGCTTCTTCTTTCTTCCATATTTATAACATGAATATCAGATGTCACCCTCCTGTTCCACGTGCTTCAATGTCTTCATTTATCTATGCACCAAAATAAGAAATTCAAGATTCTCTTTGCTTCATTCCAATTAAAGAGTAGAGAGATAAAGTTACTGCTGACAATTATTTTACAGGCTTTGTTATGGTGTTGTCTCTCTTAGAAAACCTGATCTCATGGAGAGGATTCTCTCTCTCTGCCCACTTGGCTAGTCCAGGGAATAAGACCAAAGGTGACTTTCATGTGAGATAGTCCTAAAGTGGGTAAGTTAGACCACATTTATCTTGAGATTCATTCTCAAGAAGCTCTTTCTCTCCCTCCCTCCCTGTTCCCTCCTCTCTCTGTGTCCAACTCACCATTGCTTATCACCAGTGTGGAAAGACACTGATGGGGTTTTAGGTTAAAACTTAAGTTGGGGGGCACCTGGGTGGCTCAGTGGGTCAAGCCGCTGCCTTCGGCTCAGGTCATGATCTCAGGGTCCTGGGATCGAGTCCCGCATCGCGCTCTCTGCTCAGCAGGGAGCCTGCTTCCCTCTCTCTATCTGCCTGCCTCTCTGCCTACTTGTGATCTCTCTCTGTCAAATAAATAAATAAAATCTTAAAAAAAGATTTTATTTATTTGACAAACAAAACACAGTTATACAGCACATTAGAAGGTAATAAATTCATTGGAAAAATGAAGATTAGAGAAAGGGCTAATAGAAGTCTTGGTAGGTAGCAGGCTGCAATTTTAAACAAATTGGTTGTTAGTCTCATTAACAAGATGACATGCAAAGATTTAAAGGAGGTATAGATATCTAGGGAAGAATATTCCAGGTACTGGGAACAACTCATGAAATGTCCCTAAGGCAGGATTTTCCCTGGCATGTGAACAGGAAACCTAGGACACCAATGTAGCTAGAGCAGAGTATGTGAAGGGCTGAGGTCCGAAAGAAAATGGAACTTGATTGTAAAGGGCTTTGAAAGGGCCATTAAAGAGGTTTGGGCCTTTATTATGAGTGAAGGAAAGGACCATTAGAAGAGTTGGGACAGAGAAGGGAAAGAAAACATTTTATGTTTCAAAAGAATCACTCTGGTTGTTGCACAGAAGCAGAGAGACTGGAATAGACATTTGAAGTGTTCTAGGGGAGAGATGATGTTGATTGGATTGTATCCTGTGTGGGGAGGGCAAAAACTGATCAGATTCTAAAGGTATTATCGTATTATAAAGGTAGATCTCAGCAGATCTGTTGATAATAAGTGAGATCTGTGGATATTTTAGGAGGGTGTCAAATTTGTAAGTCCTGAGTTCAGCATGGAAATCAAGTCTTAAACAATTAATTTAGAAGTTGTCAGAAAGTAGATTTTAGCTAAAGCCATGAAACTTTATGAGATTACTACAAAAATGAGTGCTGGTGGAGAAAATAAAGTCCATGATCAAGGGAACATGTTAATATTCAGGGCTCAGGAGGATAAGAAAGAAATAGCAAAGAATATTGGAGAAAGCCTAAGGTGCTTAAAAAAATCACAAATGTGTGGTGTTTTAGAAGCTGAATAAACTGTTTCAAGGAAGAGGGAGTCAACACTGCTATATGCTATTGATAAGCTAAGTAAGATAAAAAGTAATTAACCATGATGTACAGCAGTATGAAAATTCTTCTTGACCTTGATAAGAGCAACTTTTGTGGAATGGTGAGGGAGATGTGAAGTAAGGGATGGTGAGGGTGAATTGTTAGACATGGCTAATAACAGATAGAAAAGTTAGTACATATATGTAAACTTTTTCAAATTTGTATACTATTGTGAAAGAGAGCAAAGAGATATGTAGTAGGAAGGGGATATGGGTTGCGCGCGCGCACACACACACACACACACACACACACACAGAAAATAATGTCCTTGAATAGCTGAAAGACATTAGTGTATAATGTTCTCTCCTCAATATGTTTAGGAAAAATCCATCCACCATTATAAGAGGAAAAGCAAATTGCTTGGGTTCAGAATCAGGTAGGTGTGTATGTGTAATCAAAAGTAATCATCTATATTAATTTTCTATTGCTTCTAGCAAATTACCATAAACTAACTGCTTGAATGACCCATGCTTACTGTCTCAGTTTTCCTGCGTCAGAAGTTCAGATATGGTTTATCTGTGTCCGGTGCTTTGGCTCTCACCAGACTGCAATCAAGATGTCAATCAGGGTTGTGGTTTTACCTAAGACTTGAGATATGCTTCCCAGCTCATATATTGTTGGCAGAATTCATTTTCTTGCAGCTGTGGAATTCATGACACCTTGCTTATTTAAAGCTAGCTCCAGAAATATCCTCTGTTGCTTTGACTCTGTGTCTTTAGGGAAGGCCTCTGCCCTCTCTGAGTTGTCTTGAGTCAGTCAGTCCCACCCAGGATACTCTCCCATTTGATTAACTGAAATCAGGTGAATAGAAACATTAATTATATCTGCAAAATCCTTTTATCTTTGCTATATAATGTGAGTGACATCCCATTCCCTTCCCATATTTTACTGGTTGAAAGCAGGTTATACGTTATGCCCACATTCAAGCAGAATGGTCTTCTACTAAAGTGTAATTCATTGAGGGTCACCTCATGGTAGGTCTACTGCATCTTCTAACTGATCTACTTTTTTTTTTCCTCTGCAGCATATAGGAACCAAAGTCAGCAACTAAGACTGAACTTTGGGGAGGTATTAAAAGTCTGAGGAAAAGGAAAAGATTAAAATAGTCATATGAAGAAGGAAGGGGGACAGGGCCTGGATACTGTATACTGCTAAGCCCACTTGAGACTGACCATGAATTTGATAGTAACATAGTCAGCATTATTTTGTGTTTTCCTTCAGTTATGTTAGACTGTGTGAGTTTTGTGATGGAGTAGGCAGAGAGCTGAATTTTAATTCATGAAAATACAGCAAAATGGAAGGATGTCAGGTAGTTGATAATAGAGGTTTAGATTGTCAGTCAGAGATAAATTGATTTTGTATCCTCTGAAATGCATTAAATAGTGCTTTCCCCTAAGTATTCATTTTAAAAAATTGAGTTTAAATTAATGTACTTAAACCTAAGATAGTACTGTAAGTCCTGTGAATATTTATTATTTGTTTGATACATGTAATAATCATCAGTTTCTTTACCTGTTGAGGAAAATGTAAAGGGATTTCAGATTTGACTTAAAAGTCAAATTACAAATTACATTTGTAATACTTATTTATATCATTGCATATTAAACACACTTTAGTATTTAATGGCTTCCCATAATAAAGCAGTTTTTCTTTCATATTTTCCTAATCTCAGAATAGTTTTGAAATGCAAAAATAATGAATATGAATATAATTAAAACATCTCCCCCCCCCCAAAAAAAAACCCCTCCAAATATATTTGGTCGCTTTTATAAAGTTGATGGTAAGGCCTGCCTCTGTACTTTACATTCTAACTCAAATCAGATATTGTTACACCCAGTGTGAGCCTGATGTGAAGCTTGATCTCACATCCCTGAGATCATGACCTGAGCTGAAATTAAGAGTCAGATGCTTAATTGATAGAGCCACCTAGGTGCAATGAGATATACATTTTTTATCAGTTTGATAAGGCATAAAATGGTTTATAATATTCACACAAAGTCCTTAATTTTGAAAATGTGGTTATAGATTCATGAAACTTTTATGAGGGCTGTCTGAATATATTTGTTAATATATTTCAATCCAGAAATTCCAATTCTAGGGATAATTTACTGATATAAAATAAAACACTGTGTGTCATAACACAAATTTTTTTTTAAGATTTTATTTATTTATTTATCAGAGAGAGAACACAAGCAGGGGGAGTGGCAGACAGAGAGATAGGGAGAAGCAGACTCCCCACCAAGCAGGGAGTCTAATGTGGGACTTGCTACCAGGACTCTGGGATCATGACCTGAGCCAAAGACAGCCGCTTAACCAACTGAGTCTCCCAGGCATGCTATCATAATACAAAATTATAATTGCCTCACTAGAAACAAAAAGAGAATTATTTAATGGGTTATATGTATAAAAATACATTAAATATATATACATATATATGCATACATATATATGTATTATATATATATATATATGTTGTCATGTTATATAACTGTTATTAAGAATATAGTCAATCCAAGAGTGCATGAGCAATATGGTAGAATAGGAGTCTGCTGTTTTTCTCCCCCAAATATTGATTTTGATAAACACTCACAGATCAGAATAATTTTGTGGAAGTCTAGGAGTCCAGCTGAACTTCCAGCATATCAGCGGAACAACAACAACAACAAAAAATTAAAAAGGGTAAAAGAAGAATTTCACTTTACTCACATCACTCCTCCCTCAAGAGGACAGTTCAGGACCAAGGGAGACCCTCTAGGCCCGTTATTTCTCCTTCAGTGGAAAGTGAGAACATGCAAGTGAGTGCATGGATTTCCCAGCTTGATGGGAAGCTGCCTAAGAGGGTACTTCTTTCTTGCTTCATCCAGAGCACTGGGTGAGCTGCCTGACTGAGGAGTACAGAGGGCCATGGAAAACATGAGTCAGGGCTTATCTTAGAACATCCCAAAGAAACATAGATCCCACCAAACACTCTGTGGACTGTATCAGAAAGTCAACACAGGAGCCACTGGGAATGTCTCATATGTGGATCTCCCTGAGTGGCCTTTGGGCACCCCCAACATTCTGTGTGCCTTATACATACACACACATCCAGTCTGTGGCTGGCTTCCTGTGAATGCCCTCAAGAGTGGTGAATGTTAGACTTTGCAGACAGCAAGTGAGCATGAGTAGAGAGCCTAACTCTGCAGAAATGAGAGGAAGCACCCAAATGTGAGCATTCAGCACTGTTCTAGAGAAAGCAAATGAGATGTCAGCACCCAGCCAGGCTTTTCAGGATCTAGAGAGAGCACACAATTTTAAAAATTTACCCCACCTTTGCCTGCAGAGGAAACAAGAATGTAAAGCAAGTATATCCATAGAAAAGATCTGAGGAAAGATCTCAGAATCCCTAAGATGGTTGACAGAAGGATTTCTTTTTAAAAGGGAAAAACTAGACTAGACTAGAAGAGGTAATGTGCAGATAGCAATGAGGACTTGAAGGAATATAAAAAAGCAATGAAACATGACACCATCACCACTAACATCAAAAAACACAGTAATTTTTTTTTTTTTTTTTGCACTAACCCCAGTGGCTCTGCAATGTGCCTGATAGAGAATTTAAAACAGTTGTTGAAGGAAGTTCAGTGAACTACAAGATAGCACAGAGATAAATAAATGAAATCAAGAAAATAATATATAAACAAAACTAGAAGTATATCAGACAGATATCATTAAGAAGGAACCAATCAGATATTCTGAAGATGAAGAGTACAATGAAGGAAATGAAAAAAAAAAAAAATTCAATAGAGAGCACTGGTGGGAGACTTGAGCAAGCAGAAGAGAAAATCTATAAATTTGAACACAGTCATTTGAAATGATCCAGTCAAAGCAAAAGAAAAAAAAATGAAAAAGAATGAAGAAAGCCTATGTGAATTGTGGGAAATGACTAAATGAAACTATTTACACACTACAGTTGTCTCAGAAGAGAAGAGAGGGAAAATGGAAAAGAAAGCTTAAAAAGAAATAATGGCTGAGGACTTCCCAAATCTGGGGAGAGACTGGGATAAGTTTATGCTCATAAGTCCCCAGACAGATTTAGGCAAAGAGATCTATCCCAAGATGTATCATAATAAAACTGTTGAAAATCAAGGATAAAGAGAGTTTTAAAAGCAGGAAGAAGAAAAAGAATCCTTGTATACAAGAAAATCCTACAGGAGTATCAGTAAACTTAGCAGAAATCATTCCAACCAGGAAAGAGTGGAATGATATATTCAAAATGCTGAAAAGAAAAAAAGAAACCTGCCAACCAAGAATATTTTACCTGACAAATCTGTCCTTCAGAAATGAAACAGAAACGTTTCCAAAAATGAACAAAAATTGAGGGAGTTCATCACCACTAGATTTGTCTTACAAATAGATGCTCAAAAAGGTTCCTCAAGCTGAAATGAAAAGGTGATAATTAGTAAGATGAAAACATATGAAAAGAGTAAAATACCTGGTAAAGGTAAATATATAGTCAAATTCAGAATGCTGTAATACTGTAATAAAGTAGAAAACTTAATCTTTTAACTATAAAATAAAGATTAATGACAAAAGTATTAAAAATAACTAGAGATACATAATTTGTTAATAGATGTCAACTAATGATTTCAACATGTTTCAGCAACTTTGCTGGCCCAGAACATGAAAATACCTCTCTAAAAATCAAATAGCCACTAAGAAAATAACACATTGGTTGGTAGCTATTATTGTTTAACCTCTTTGCTTTGACTTTATCTGTATGTTGTGAATCATCATAGTAGACCAACCAGGAATAATTTTGTGGATTTTCTGGAATCATTAAAGAAGAGTGTGTGCATGTGTGTGTGTGTGTGTGTGTGTGTGTGTGTGTCTTGAGTTTCCCTATCTTCTTGTCCTTGATTTGTCTGTAGTGAAGAAACCAATTGACTAGAAGCATGCTCAGTTTCTTCCGCTTGCTCCAATATGTCAATTTCATTTTTATTCTTTTAATTATATTTCTTCTACTAGAGTCCTACAACTGCAAGCTAGAAAGGTGAAAGTTTAATAAACACTTAACCACTCTGTTAAAATCTAATATATAATTTTAAGCTATGCTGGGCTTAGTCTTTGCTGGTTTAAAAAAAAAAAGAAAAAGAAAAGGAGGAGGAAGAGCAAATCAATTTTGCTTTCTAACACTGTGAAGATGATTTTTAGTAGTACTTAAGAACTAAAGGGGGATAAGTGATTGATAAGGTAATTAAATGATAAAAAGTATCAGGCAAGGATGCAGAAAAAGTACAAATGAGGAAAATGATCAAGTATGCTTGATCTAAAAAAATTACAGTTTCAAATCATATAAATTATAATTCTTAGAGCAGAAAAGAAATCTGTTCCTGGCCTATAATTTTTTTCTAATGCCTTTTTTTTTTTTTTAAGTAATCACTGTGGATATGCTTTCTCTTCCTCTTTTTCTTTCCTTCACATTAGTGTCAGGATTTTTAAACAAGGCAATTACTTCATCATCCATGTCATTTTTTTCCTGTTAGTTTTATGCCTTTTGTTCAGAAATCAAAAAAATTAAAAATCTCAATAATTATCAATTTCCTTATTTTTCATAGTCCTTGTGATTATGACAAGTATCATGCAAATCAACCACATTAACCTGGGACAATGTGTAATTTCATTTATTAGACAAAAATTAATAGTTGTTGTAGATTGTGGGCCTTAGGATAGCATCTCATATCTAGATGGGTTCAAGACTTTGCAATTAGATACTCTATATTACAGAGCCTTGTGCTTAATCACTGATATCAAATTAACAGTTTGGGAAATGTAAATCTTTCAGGTTATTAGAGTATTAATTTAGCAAGTTGCTTTTCTGGAAACAACAGTTTGGACATTACCCAATAGAGTTCAAGTATTAATGTAATTACAAAACACAGAGTTAACCTTCAGTAATGATATTAGTGGCATGTGAATACATTGAACCTTTCTATGTCCTTATTTTTCTCCTGTTCTTATTTAAATCCCATCTCTCCTCATTTTCAGCTCATAGTTCTGGTTTTTTCTTTTCTTTTGCTTTTTCACCCCAGTTTTCTTTTCTTTCTTTTCTTTTTTTAAAGATTTTCTTTATTTATTTGACAGACAGAGTTCACAAGTAGGCAGAGAGGCAGGCATAGAGAGAGTGGGGAACCAGCTCCCCGCTGAGCAGAGAGTCCGATGTAGGGCTCAATCCCAGGACCCGGAGATCATGACCTGAGCCAAAGGCAGAGGCTTAATCCACTGAGCCACCCAGGCACCCCAATCCCCGGTTTTCTTAATAAATAAGTGGTTACTGCTTATCCCTCTGCATCATGACATTCTATGCTTTCCTGGGGAAGAAAGATTCACTTAAACATCTGCCTGGAGAAATCCAACCCAAACAACTGATCACAACTAGCACTCTGAGCAGGCCATCTTTAGACCTTAGATGAAGGATGAGTTTAGGCAATGACTGGATACAAAGATGAGGAAATGCTTCAAAGTTTATATGTAACAATATCTGATTTGAGTTAGAATATAAAGTACAGTGGCAGGCCTTACCATCAACTTTATAAAAGTGACTAAGTATATTTGGAATTTTTAAGGGGGAGAATGTTTTAATTGTATTCATATTCACTATTTCTGCATTTCAAAACTATTTTTTCAGGGGTTCAGAATTTCAGTGCTTCAGTTTGGAAACCTTATCCTTACTACCATGTGGAGAATAGCTTGGTTAGGGATGGGATCTAGACTAAGGGATAATTCAAGAAATACACTGTGGTCTTGAATTGGAACATACTGCAGACATTAAAATATTGTTCTCAAAATATGTCCCGTGCCATGTATGCTAGTTATTTGCATATTACTTTTATGGCCTTGTGATACTGGAATTGGAGTCTATAAAAATATATTTTTAGATTCTCTTACCAGTTAACTTCCCATTAAGTTATAGATAGAAAAAATTTAAACAGTAGGAAATTGGAAAAGGACTTCTTTCTTTTTTCATTTTCTTCTACTGTTGCTGCAGCAGCAAAGTCAGGCCTATCTTTCAGTTTCTTTTTGATATTTCCTGTCCCAGCTATGAGGTATTCTTTTATAGATCTGAGAAACAGCCATCCAGAAGCTTCTTTCTTGAGCAACTAGGTATTTTCCTTTGGTTCACTTAGACTTTAGGTAGTTGCAATGTCTTACAGTTACTAATAATTGAATTATCTCAGGATCCCTCAAAAAAATCCATCTTTAGGGATGCCTAGTTGGCTCATTTGGTTAAGCATCTGCCTTTGGCTCAGGTCCTGATCCCAAGTCCTGCATTGGGCTCCCTGCTCAGTGAAGAGCCTGCTTCTCTCTTTGCCTGCTGCTCCCCCTGCTTGTGGACTTTCTTGCTCTCTCTCGCTCTCTCTCCCTCTGTCTGACAAATAAATAAAATCTTTTTTTTTTAAGATTTTATTTATTTGACAGACAGAGATCACAAGTAGGCAGAGGGGCAGGCAGAGAGAGAGGGAAGCAGGCTCCCGCTGAGCACCTGATGTGGGGCTCAATCCCAGGATGCTGGGATCATGACCTGAGCTGAACGCAGAGGCTTAACCCACTGAGCCACCCAGGTGCCCCAATAAAATCTTCTAAAAATGTCTTTAAATATCTGTGCAACGAATTACCAATGTAATATCCAACACTTACAATGGCTAATGTAATTACTAGTTTCCAGGCTATTGATTGCCCATTCTTGTAATTTTTGCTTTCTATCCCTTCAGTTTTAGACTCCAATAGCTTTAGATACTGCTTTAGAATCACTGGATTGAGGTGACTGATCTAATTTTTTAAGGGGGAGTTTCTTAATGATACATAATTGGGACAGAGAGAACTTGGTCTTAAATTCAAGGGTACTTCTGGTAAATTTCTTCAACTTCCACTAATGGTAAAAGTTAATGAAAAAGCAACTAAACAAAGGGTACACGGGATAGGCAAGGGGACAATGAAGTTGGATGTTACAACTATAGCCTCATGACAAGTTACAAAAATATAGTGACAAACTGCCACTTTGTCATTTGATTGTTATGTGCATACTTACAAACACTGGTGAAAAAGTTTTCCTTTCTTCTTCATTTCTCTTGTTATTTTATATAAGGATTTTTGTTGGTAACCTTTAAATTGAGTATTCAGGTAGTGGCCTATATTCAGGTAGATTTATGTTCAAATGAAAATTGAATTAATAACACTCCATAGAGGATACACTGGATATAGTTACTGGTGGACTTTCCATCTAAAATTGTTTAAAAGATGGTTAAAATTGCTTTATATAAATTAAGAATTGTACCTTATTAGGAGAAAGCATTCAGTTGTTACCACTATCATGAAACTTAAATATGCTTAGAAAGAAGTATATTTAGAATGTATATTAGTAGATGTATATTTAGGACGTATATGTAGTAGAAGAAGGATGCTGAGTAAGCCAAGGGGTGGATTGTGGTGACTATTTTTCTCTCAGCAGCAAAACTACCTTACTGTATTCTCTTCTGTTATGTTAGGACTGGAGAAGACAAACCTCCTGATTATTGAATTTCTACTATATTCCATTAGTGAGAAGCATTAGAAGGAGATTTATTAGCACATAGGGCTGATAAGAAACCCCCATTTTGTTTGTAGTTTTTATTAGCAGTACTTCATGAACACAGATTATCTCTATACCTAACTGCTGGAAGGAAGCACCATATACACTGTACCTCCTAAGAGGTTCAAATACCAATACAGCTACTTCCTAGAGTGACTAGTACCTGAATTTCCTCAGCATCTTGAAGGTTTCTAACATTGGCTAACTAGTTCTCTGTTTGCAATACCCAACATGGTTTCTATTTTGTTTTATTAGAATGCAACGGATGCAGATGGAAAAAGATTCCCTCCCCACAAAAAATTACTTCAAATATAATATACAAAGGTATGTGCCTGTATATGATTCACTGTAAAGACACAAAAATATGCCTTTTTAAAATAATTATTTAAAGATTTATTTAAAGATCTTATTTTTAGAGATTTATTTTATTTTTAAAGATTTATTTATTTAAAGATTTATTTAAAGAAAGAGAAAGAGAGAACATGCACAGGTGGAGAGGCAAAAAGGGAGAGAGAGAAATCTTCAAGCAGACTCCCTGCTTAGTTCGGGGAGTCTGTCACAGGGTAGGGACCCTGAAATTGTGAACTGAGCCAAAATCCAGAGCTTGCCCCTCAACTGACTGAGCCACCCAGGAGGACCCCAAATATGTATTTGTAAAATATTATATCTGAATAGTGAAATTTTGGATGATTTTTATTATTTTATTTCCCAATATTTTCTAAGTTTTTTTACATAAGACATCCTTACCTCCACAGTCAGGATAAAATTTAAATGGTTGTAATGTCATATTAGATGTTAGGGAGCAAAGTATTCCCTGTTTCTGGGACCTGTACATGAAAGATCATTATTTCACAAAATATATTCTATGGATCACTGGTACTGGAATCATCTTGGATTCCAGTTAAAAAAAAAAAAAAAGTCTTTAGTTTCTCTCCAGACCCAGTGTCTTTGGATTAGTGCTAAGAATCTGAATTTTAGCAGGGTCCCAGGTGATTCTTATACATATATTGTCTTTGAGATCAGCCTCCCAAGGGTTATTTCCCCCTAAGCAAACAGTTATCCTCACTAGACACATCTAACTGTGGACCTGACGTCTCAAGGAAAAAAAACAGTACAGCAGTACAGTAAGTGTATTACCTCCGTTTAAATCCTCTGTCACTTTATTGGATGTCCCTCGCCTCCTCCATAGAACCTACTCTGCAATACACATGTCACAAGGACTGTTTCCATAGGAGATGCCGTTCATTAATTCCATCATGCATTTTGGTTCCGATGGCTGAATCATTTACATGCTAAGAGACAGTTTGTTTATTTTCATTAATGATTGTGTTATTATAAATACAAAAATAAGGGGCGCCTGGGTGGCTCAGTGGGTTAAAGCCTCTGCCTTCAGCTCAGGTCATGATCCCAGGGTCCTGGGATGGAGCCCCGCATGGGGCTCTCTGCTCAGCAGGGAGCCTGCTTCCTTTCCTCTCTCTCTGCCTGCCTCTCTGCCTACTTGTGATCTTTGTCTGTCAAATAAATAATAAATAAATAAAAATACAAAAATAAGTAAAATAGGACTGTAAAATGATTTTGTTTTTTGTTTTTTGTTTTTTTTTTTGAAAATGAAGTTGAATATTTGAAGAAAGCTACAAAAAGTTGAGTGGCTAAGAGTTTGCTACCAAGTCAGGAATGGGAAGAGCATCCAAAAAAAAGTAAAGAGAGGAATACTAAAATATAAAATGATATTGAAGTTTGCTTCATAATTCCCTTTGAATTCCCATTTTATGTTAAAAAACAAACTTGATATTGTAGAACATTTTCATTGTCATGCATTTCAATACCTCATAATGCACTTTACACATTTTCCAGAAAATTGGAAGATTTTACTTTAATTCCTAATCTTTTGAAAATTATATTCTGAGACCATTTAATACTTCAATGTTATATAAGTGTTTTCAGAATTAAAAATTAATAGAATACTATTGATTTTGGTCAATTTGCTGGCACTGTTGTACAATTAACATTGGAATTTTAGATTAGGGAGACTCTCTAAGAAAGGGGCAGGGATTTTCTACTAAAGATACCTAGGTCTAGGTAAAAAAAAAAAAAAAAAAAGTAAACTATAATTTGAAAGCATATTAAAAGAAATATAATAATTAGGAAATTCCTGCTAGGGTTATGTATATTTTAGAAACTTAGTGAATTACTTTTGATTTTTGTTTTTGAAATTGTTTTATACCACTCACCAAAATGGAACTTTGTAAAAAGTGTTTAAGCTGGAAAATATAATCTCTGGGAAGAGTGGTGTAAGGATGCCTGGGGACATATGAGTAGAGGAAGAGGAGGAGACATGGAAAGTAAAACTCTCCTTTAAAGAAGCTAGAAATAAATAAGGGTGGGCAAGAATAATGATTTTTTAAAGACAGAGAAACACTGATGAAAAAGTATCAACTCTACAACAAATAATCAAAATCTGAATGAAAGCAGGTAAGAATGTAGTAAAAATGGAGCTTCAATTCAAATCTATTCACATATAAATTTTACTAAGACTGACTATATATGAAATAAATTGGATAATCAAAAAAGGGTTTTCTTAAGAATATTTGAAACTCAACTGTAATAGCTGGTAAATTCTTTGTAATTGTGCTGAATATATGATTATTAGCCACACTGATGCTTATATTTTATTCCAAAATATTCCCAATTTAAATTTAATATTACATTATTTCATCCAGTTTTATATCAACTGAAAATATCCATTTACTTTCTAGCTATGATAGGACAATGAAAATGTATATAGGAATACCCTGATGTCCTGAAAAACTCATAGAGTTGGTTGAGAATAACAAAAATAATAGATCAATTTACATTTTGAATGTTTTGAGTTGCTTTTGTGTTCAATGTATTTTGTTGTAGTCTGAGTATAAAATTGACAACTTCTGTGTAATACATACTAATTTTCTGTTGACTAAATTATATTGAGCAAAGCATATCATTTCCAAATATCTGAACATCAGATACTGTAGTATTTTTACTGGTTCCTAGTTTTTGTATATTTAGTTGTATATAAACAAAGCAATTTCTCTATAAAACTTGAAAAAAATTTTCTCTATAATGTGGAAAAAGTAATATAATTTAATTATCAATAAATTTATCCCAAATTATACAATCAAATAAGTATTGTTCCTTTCAAAACTTAGTGAGGAATGTATGAAGAAGAGACTTAGGGCTTATTGTTTGCAGTTATTACAATAATCTAGCCAGGGTTTCAAATACCATTCTGACTTCTGAAATTATTTTTAAGGTTTAAAATATATTTTAAGTATAAGCAATAATGAAATACCTTTATGCTTTAACCATAGCTTTGGTTTTCAGAAACTGAATATCATTACTATCTAAACCTGAAAAAGCAATAGGTAATGAAGGTGGTAGTAATTACTACCACCTTCACACAAAACAATGCATGATTAGGATTATGAGATGAGTATTAGTCACTAAACTTTAAATTTATCTGAAAAGTCTTATAAAATTGTTTTGAGATACAGTTGCATACAATAAGATACATTTGTTAAAAACAATTTGCTATTTTATTGATAAATCTTACCAGGTATTTAAATCTGTTAATTGCTGAATTGTTATTAATTCAAAGGGAGATTAGCTATTTAATATCTTAATTTTGGTTTCAAGATATTACAGCTGGATCTCACCATGGTGAATCAAGTTTTGGAATAAACATTTGATGAGTGCAGACTAAAAATCCAATTCACTACTGCCAGCCCATCATCTCAGCACAGGGTGTTGCCTCAAAAAGAGAAGGCATCATTTTCTGGTTTGTTTTGTGTCGCTGTCCAGGGTAGCTGGAGTTCTGTCCAGGGTAGCAATCACTACTTTTTTTTTCTCCCCACACATTTTGTATTCTGTTATCCCTATTAGCAATTAAATAAGTAAAGCATACACTAAATTAATGTACATTAATTTAGAGTATTTATTATATTCAGAGTAATTAATATATAGACTACTATATTTATATATATTGTTAACATATATTTATTATTAGTTACTCTAAATATAATAAATATATATATATATGATAACAGGCTGACTAAGGGATTTCTATTTTTCAAGATTTCCTTTTCATATTGCTATATTTTATTCCATTATTGCTATTTTTGATAGGGATCAGTTCCAAATATGAGAGTAATATATTATAGTAACATAGATTTTATTAATTATTTGGGCATGGAAAGTATATGGAAACCAGTGCTTGCCAGGTGGGAGAGGGGCACCATTTTTTCATTCTTTCTTTTCCCATTTTGCCATATCTTCACAAATTAATATTCAAATTAGAATTTCAGAATATGTGTGATATTTTCTATTGTGACTAATAGCATGACTTCCGACAATGTGTGACTTTGGAACAATAGATACTCTAGAAATTTTTCTGTACTTCAAAGGGAGCCTAACAATGTCTTAAGGAACTTGGATTTCAAAACCCTTCATAACCTGTTGTTGAATCCTTCCTCTGCCTCCTTGGGTGAGCTGCTCTAGCACCTGTGTTTCCTCTTTTATGGAAAGAAAATACTTATTTCTAACCTTCATGAAAGTTTTTACTGTTAAATAGGAGAGAATCACTCACATTGAAGATTTTCAATCAATGTTAATTTATATCTCCTACAGGAGAGACTCAAAAGGACCATCTTAAGGAAAATTTGCTTTCACCCACTGTTTCTGGTAGTTCAAAAATATTAATTGGGCACCTACTACATTTCAGGCACTGTCCTGGGGACCACAGTTACCTCAGTGAATGACTAGATAAATCCTTACCTCTGTGGGGCTTATATTTTAGAAGAGGAGACAGATAAATATTTGTTTTCCATAAACAATCCTACATCTATAGTGGATGTAAAAACATCTAAGTGGCATATGGACTGACAGGGAGAAGGTGAACATTTAAATACTGCGATCAGAGACTTCCTGAAAAGAAAAGTTTTAAGGAAATACCTAAAGAATTACATCTGAAAGAGGTTAAAATAAGCCATGAAAACAACTAAGGAACCACTATTTCAAGCAGAGCGAACAACAAATATGAAGGTTCTAGAGGTAGCATATTGGCAAATTTGATGAACAGCAAGAAAGCCAGTATGACTAGGCCAGGGTGAGGAAAGGTGAGGGCGACAAGCAGTAGGGTCAAAATTGTTGGAAAACATTGCAGACCTTCAAAGATCATTGTAAGGACTTTAGCTTTTACTCCACTAACATGAAATTATCAAAGAGTTCAGAGAATAGGAGTAGAAGCTTGATTCACTGCACAGAATATGAAAAAGACAGATCTGTGCTTTGCTATCTTGTAAAGTTCAGATTAGTAAAGAAAAAGAAAGTGGAAGAAACATTTGCAATCATGCAGGTGCCACTTTTCCTCCCTTTTGATGGCTATCTTTTTCTACTATGTTTGCATGTGCTCTTTGTGATTGCTTCTCTGACCTCTCAACCATGAGCCTGTCATATATCCACTATTCATTGGGTCTTAAACTAATAGACTGAAAGTCCCCTCACTGCCATGGTTCTTATAATCTCTGCAAGACACTCTCAGTGAGAGCTGAACTTGGAGCAGGCTGCAACTTCAGTTATATTCCTAAATTTTGTTCTCCTCCTCAACTTCTCCAACAAACTCATACTGGCACAGTAGGGTTGTAGGAACACATGTATAGGGTAAGCATGTGCATGGAAAACGCTCCCACTAATTCAGGCTACACAGGATCCCATCTTATACCAGATTGTGAGACTGGGATGCTAGTTAATCCTTGGCAGGTAAGGATGGCAGAGCTAATGATAACCCATCTTTCCAGCCACAATGGAATATACCAAGCACACCTTGGGAAATAGTACAGAGATAATGCACTGCCTCGTTAGTACTTCAGAGTGCAAACCCATTATTCAGATTCAATTCCAGTATTAGATCATCTGAATTTGTGATGTTCTAGTGGATTTTGTAGAGGCAGTGGTAGATAACAGTGTAGGTTTTGAGTCCAGACAGCCTGGGTCTAAATACGTTCCATTTAAACATATCACTGTAGTATTAAGCAAGTTATTTAATCCTATGTCTTTGTTTCTTCATATGTAAAATGAATATGAGTATCTGCATCATATTTAATATGTATTTAATTAATTACTAAATATTATATATTATATATTATATACAGAGTTTTGAATTGTCTACCAGACAGCATATGCTCAGTAGGGCTTAACTCTTATTATAAGGGTAAATAGTTAATTTTCTGAGACTCCATTTTCTTCTTGACAAAATAAAAATACTAATATCTACTTTGCTGTGAGTTTTATTTTTTTAAAAAGATTTTATTTATTTATTTGACAGACAGAGATCACAAGTAGGCAGAGAGTCAGGCAGAGAGAGAGAAGGAGGGAAGCAGGCTCCCTGCTGAGCAGAAAGCCCGATGCGGGGCTTGATCCCAGGACCCTGAGATCATGACCTGAGCAGAAGGCAGAGGCTTAACCCAGGGAGCCACCCAGGCGCCCCTGAGTTTTAAATTAAATACATTAATGTAGGTAAAATGTAAAATGTTGGTTAATTCAAGTAAAATTGCCTAGAACATATTTGATATAGGCGAAGACTCAGAGCTATGTCTCTCCCTCAGTGTCCTGAGGTTAAGTAATATTTCCCTTGAACCCAGTTGCCATTTTATGGAGTAGATAAAGAGTGGCAGAGTGACAAATAACCATTATAGAGAATTTGAACTGACTTCCCAAAGCATTCTGAAGTAATTAGAAAAAAAATAAATATTTTTAAATTGAATATGAATAAGACATCTTTAAATTAGCATGTGTAAATTCCTTCCATCTAATCTGTAGGACGGGCGTTTAAAAAGAATTGTAGGGCGCCCAGGTGGCTCAGTGGGTTAAACCGCTGCCTTCGGCTCAGGTCATGATCTCAGGGTCCTGGGATGGAGTCCCGCATCAGGCTCTCTGCTCAGCAGGGAGCCTGCTTCCCTTCCTCTCTCTGCCTGCCTCTCTGCCTACTTGTGATCTCTCTCTGTCAAATAAATAAATTTAAAAAATCTAAAAAAAAAAAAAAGAATTGTAATAACTCTAGAGTTTTGCTCCCATGCAAACTTTGACTTCCCTTTTAGAATAATACTTAAAGTATTTATGGTAAATTTCTAAATGTAAACATTCCTTGTGCTTTTTATTTTTATTTTACACAATATAATAGTGATGTTCTTTACATCAATTCAATTCAACAGTGTAACTTGGTTTACATCTTTGCAAGTGTGAATTTCTATTAACATGTTCCTTGAAAACATAAATAAAAAAATATGTAACAGTTGTAGGCTAGCAGAATTTTGATTCTTTTTTATTCCTCCCTGTCTTCATGGTGCCATATGAGTTTCATTTCCAATTGCAAGAATCTTACTAATATTAAGGCTACCTGCTTAATACTTAGAAAAATGTCTTTTCCCAGTCATCTTCATTTGTTGTTGTTTGGTTAAGTGCTTCAGGTCTTGTACTTTAACACTCTGCAAGAGACATAGTAAATCTATATGTGATAACTTCCAGGCTGAAGCATGCAGACTGCATCAATAAAGGATGTTATGTCATCTGTAAATTAGGCAGCAATTGGCCTCAGCCATAACTCATTTAAGTATAGCTTTTTGTCATTCTCTTTGATATTAAAGGATGTTCATATACTTATAATTGACAGAAAGGATTAATTTGTGCTGATTATAGTGCAATAAGCAAAGCAATGAATAGGTTCTGATTTTTTGTTGTTGTTTTGTTATAATTGGACTATTGGACTTTGCTTGGTCACAAATGCAGGGAATTGCTGAGATTATAAAATTCCCTCTGAAAGAAGAGAATTATTTCTTTGAGCTCCACCAAATTTCCTAAAGTGTTCATTGAGGAAGAATTATATTTCATTTAAATAAGCCAGTCTTGGGGCACCTGGGTGGCTCAGTGGGTTAAAGCCTCTTCCTTCAGCTCGGGTCATGATTCCAGGGTCCTGGGATCAAGCCCTGCATTGGGCTCTCTGCTTGGCGGGGAGCCTGCTTCCCCACCTCTCTCTGCCTGCCTCTCTGCCTACTTGTGATCTCTGCCTGTCAAATAAATGAATAAAATCCTTAAAAATAAATAAATAAATAAATAAATAAGGCAGTCTTTCTAAATAAGTAATAAATTCATTTGTTATATCACACCCAACCCTGGAAATTACAAAGATTGTGTGCTATTCCTGAAAGGACCATATTTATTTTCTTTTGTTTTTATTGTTATTTCCGCAAAACTTCTACCTGAAATTTATATTAATGACCAAGTGTAGTTTCTAGGAGCTATTGTCTGTAAAGCTGAAAAGGTGTTTTGAAATGTATGTAAAAAAACAAACAAACAGGGGGCTTTCCTTTACTCCTAGCAAGTTTGAAGGAAAAGAAAGGTCAAGACTCAATAGAAAGACTGCTGGAATTTGTGTTATTGAGGCTGTAGTTTGTACTGTGGAAAGAATATAGTCCAGTGCAAAAGCATTTGAATAGTCAGAGACAGGAAATTGAGGTATCCCCTCTGCTCTGCCATCCTTTAGCCATGTGAGGAGTTTACCAAACTCAGCTTCAGTTTTCTCTTCTGTAAGATGCCCTGCCTACCTTCAGAACATCCTCTGATTCTTTAATACCATAAAATCAAAGTAAAGCAAAAATATTAAAGGAGAGAAAGTTATCTCTATACAATGATTAAAATACAGCACTTCCCATTTAAGTATTTTATTTTTTATCTATCCATTGATAATCCTTTTTTCTTGCAAAAGCTTCCCAAAGATAGTGACTGATTGGGTCTAAATATTCTATTAGTTTAAGGAATTTCAGAAACATATAACAAACTAGGGCACAAATACATATGGAAACACAAAAATCCCAAAATAAATTGTATATTTCACCCCAAAATCAGGAAAAGAGTTAGTTTTTGAGTTCAAAATACCCTTCAAACCCACCTGACTAATGTAAAATATATTTTGTAGCACAGTATCAAGACTACAGCAAAATTTTTATTACAAATTGGTTGGAAGCTAGAAATATATTTACAAAAATGTACTTAAAATTCCTTACCATATCTCATTTGAGTAGACAAGGAATCATGTAATGAACTGGACTACAGAAATTATTTGTGTTATCTTTAAATTTGTATGTAAAGTTAAGACTACATGTAAAATATTACTATGTCTAGAATATTCTTTAAAAATAATGCTCTTCATGGGCGCCTGGGTGGCTCAGTGGGTTAAGCCACTGCCTTCGGCTCAGGTCATGATCTCAGAGTCCTGGGATCGAGTCCCACATCAGGCTCTCTGCTCAGCAGGGAGCCTGCTTCCTCCTCTCTCTGTCTGCCTGCGTCTCTGCCTACTTGTGATCTCTCTCTGTCAAATAAATAAATAAAATCTTTAAAAAAAAATAATGCTCTTCATAAAAATCACCTCATTGTTCACCCTGAATTCAAATAAGTGGATTTATGATAGAGTATAATTACCCAATAAATAAAATTATTTCATAAAAACTTAAGAGGTAACTGCAACACAATAGAAAGTCAACTGAGTTAAAGCTTTTTATTTTGAGGAAAAGAAAATTGTTTAGACTTATAGGACAAGAATAAGGAATTTATTACTTTTAACCATCAACAGTAACAGCTATTTTCTTTTAATTAATACATAGAAATTTTTCATGAGACACTATAGGGTCTATTCTTAAGGAAATTTCATTGCATTTATTATCCTAAACATATTAAGAGGGAGGGGGAAAATAAATATATTTCATTAAAATTTTTTGACAATGAAAATGTTTTTAATCAGAAAATCCAGTTAATCGTAAAGCTCAAATTCCTAAAGAACTCTAATAACAGGAAAAAAGTATTACATTGCAGAGAATAGTTCTGGCTTTCATTATAGATATTTTGTCTTTCTTTTTCTCACACTATCCCCAATTTCCACAAAAGTTTCTACCACAAGATACCTATTTATTTAATGTTATTTGCGAACATTTAGCAGTATTGTTGTTATATCCAGGGGTCAATAAATATTTGTGGAGAGAACCAGTAAATGAAAACTAGGATTTGGGGCACCTGGGTTGATCAGTCAATTAAGTGGCCGGCCTTAGACTCAGGTTATGATCCCAACGTCCTGGGATCCAGTTCCACATCAGGCTCCCTGATCGGTGGCTTCTCCCACTTTCCCTGCTTATGTGCGCTCTCTCTCTGCCTCTCTCTTTTTCCCAAGTAAATAAAAATAAAATCTTAAAAAAAAAAGAAAACCAGAATTTTATATTATTTATAAGTTTAGGTTCAATTTTGTCTTATACTTACTAAAATAAAAACCTCTGAGGTATCCCAGATTTGATATTCTTTGGTTTTTGCGTCTCTAATTTTAAGGACTTACTTTCCAAAATGTTTGTGATTTTAAGTATTTCCAGTTTTACTTTAAGAAGACACGTCCTCCAGTAGTTTGTCATATAGATCTTGAAATGCTTTCACCTTCGTGTAGATTACAATCATCATTATTTTTAACATCAGGAGTCTTTTGGTTCTTCTGCAGTTACTCAAGCAGAGAATCAAATAGTATGCAATATTGGGTTTGGGATCCATTTTATACACATAAATCAGATTTGTGTATATATCCTATATATATATATATATATATATATATATATATATAGATAGATAGATATAGATATATTCATAAAGATCAACCAGTCAATCTATCTATCTATCTATCTATCTATCTATCTATCTATATTCCTAGTGCATTCAGTGCTGTTTCACATCCTTGTGTCCTGAAAGGAAAGGCAATCTTATAAATCTAAAAGATAAATCAATAAACAGCAAATGCTATGTAAAACAGTCAGCTAACAGACTGAGCAAATGTGTGCCTATTTAGTGCAGTCATTTTACGATAATAAATACTGGTCATTAGTATACAAGGAATCATACTCTTTTAATGACTTAGCTGCAGGTCGAGTGCAAATTAGAAGCTTGAAAGATTCATTAACCATTTGACCTATTAAGTAACTTTTAGTTCACTTAAGAAACTACTGTATGTTGAGAAGGGTTTTGATTATATAAAGAGCTCTATCTATCTATCTATATATCTATAAAATATATCTTGTGAGAAACAGATCTACATCACTTATGTCTTCATTATTTGAACTAGAATGCTATTCTTGAAAGGTGCAACTTCAGCTGCATTAAGTCCACAAAAATCCTTGAATAGTTACTTATATAGATTCTTTAGGCTCTAAGGCAGGCTCACAATAGAGTCAGAGCCTGAACCTTACTGAGAATACCTGATATCCTGAGAATTCCCTTCCTTTCCATTCTTATTCCTAAATCCCATGTCCTATGATCTGTTTTGGTTGTTCTCAATCCTTCAAAGCAAAAAAATCCAATTGACATAATAAAATCAGAAAGAGCTGGAATCTATTTATTATTCTCTAGTCATTTGCCATGTGGCTTTGTACAGCTACTAAATTTGTCTAAACTTAATTTCTTCATGAATAAAGACTGATGTTTATTTCCTAGTATAGTTATGAATCTTTAACTCTATACAGCACATGGCATATAATAGACACTGAATAAATGTTGTGGACCTTTCCATCATACTACATTTCATACTCACTTCTTTTGTGATATTTACTGTACTGCACTGTATTATTATGTAATTATGTAACTGTATTTTTTGTTATAATGTTGTTTGTAACTAAATATGTTCTCTTAACATCTTTGACTTCTCAATGTTTAGGAATAGCATAAATAGCTAGTATCTCTCTCTCTATATGTATCTCTTTCTCTCCTCTCTTTCTCTACACACACACACACACACACACACACACACACACAAGTATGTTGTTATTGTTGAATGGATAAATGATAGCAATTGATTGGCAACTACAGAAATTAAAGCTTCTCATGGAGCAATTAAACCATTTAATTAAATAGTGCATTAGAAACATGCTTGGCATAATAATTAATCAAAAAAGGTTTAGCTATATTATTATTATAAAATGATCTCTGATAAATAAAGTTCTAAGGGAAGCTCAGTGTGGATTACATTTGTGGATTGAATAAGAAATTACAAGATTGTTAACATATAATCTGAGTCCTTAAGGAGAAGTAAAGATTTACCAGATCCTTTGCATGTACCTGGATAAAAAACATCATATTTTTTTAAGCATATGTAATTCCAAGCGGCACATAGTAGGCATCTATCTGTGCAACTAATATTTAACACATTGAAAGTAATAAAATATAGATGGAATTAAACTAGGAGACATCCTGTCACTGGATGGTAAACATGCTTCCTAACTTAGAATAACATCAAAAAGGATGAATACCCAACTTTTGTATCAACATGGACGGGACTGGAAGAGATTATGCTGAGTGAAATAAGTCAAGCAGAGAGAGTCAATTATCATATGGTTTCACTTATTTGTGGAGCATAACAAATACCATGGAGGACAAGGGGTGTTAGAGAGGAGAAGGGAGTTGGGGGAAATTGGAAGGGGAGGTGAACCATGAAACTATGGACTCTGAAAAACAATGAGGGGTTTGAAATGGCAGGGGGGTAGGAGGTTGGGGTACCAGGTGGTGGGTATTATAGAGGGCACGGATTGCATGGAGCACTGCGTGTGGTGAAAAAATAATGAATACTGTTATGCTGAAAATTAAATTTAATTAAAAAAACATTAATTCAAAATACTTAAACTAAGAGATAGAGAATCTAAAATAGCATACTTTCAAGGTTAATTTTCAGCTTCATTCTTTTAAACAAGTAATTCCTTAGTTCTGGTAGCCCTTCAAAAATTATATCAAGGTACCATCAAATATGCTATCACTAACTTTCTTCAAACAAACTCTCAAAACTTAAGAAATTTTTATGGTAGCAAAGCATGGATGTATACTCTGTGCGATGTGAAAGAAAGCTGTCCTTATTATGTCCTAAAACAGACTGGAAAGGATTTACCCTACTATTGATTAATGAGAAATGGTAAAGGTTATTAAAATGTGTGGATAGGTATAAAAATAAATGTTGTACTTGTTTGTATGAATTGTGATACAAGGGAAAGTCATCAACAGAGTAACTCTATCAAATGGACTGTTGTTTAATCCTCAGTCATTAAAAAACAACAACAGTAATGACCACTAACACAACAAACAGCAAGTAAAACAGCTTCTGCCTATCCATTGGAAAATATTTTAGTGGAAAATTTTATCTAAAATTTAATTATTAAAATCTCAGAAACACTCTTTCCTATCAACAGTACCTTGATCCCAAGGTGGGTATTTTTCAAAGACCTCAAAAGTTCTAGATTTGGGAGAGGCACTTCCTGAGATTCTGATATTCAGTTGTAAATGCTATCCCCAAGAAAAATCGTATCTCTGGTTCCTTTAAATTAAAAAAATCTGTGATATTAAGGGAAAAAAGAAAAATGAAATGGCAGTTGGCCATGCCTTAATGATTTAACTTGGCATCTGGTCAAATGACCTGGGCAAATGTTCTTTTGAAAAATGTCATAGAATTTTTATTAATGATGAATATTTAAGGTCTCAAACCATACTCATCTTAAAGAAGACTACTTTAGCAATCTAAGTTCTGTCAAAACTGGATTTTGAATGACTTGACCCTCATAATAATTGAACTAGTTCTGCATGCAAATGTAGTCTAAATCACCTTTCTGTCAAGCATCCAAATTCTTTTGTTGAATATGAACAAAACATGTACCAAAAATTAAAGAAGTCTGTAAACATTTATTTCTTCAGGAAATGGAGTTGCCATTCAGTTTCATATTACAATGCTGAATTTTGTGGACTTAAAATTTTTAAAACTGTATTCATAGACTATGTAATTTTTATAAAAGTACTTATTGTCCTAATACCAGGGGAAAAATTAACATAAAATGTTGGGAATGAGAAAACTGAATCTTTTTGGTCTTCAAGTGAATGAACAAACTTACAATGACAACAATAATCATTCATTTTTAAGATACTTTTATTTAAAGTGAGCATATGTCATATTACAAGCATTTCTTTAGTCTCTCTCTCTTTTTTTAAAAAAGATTTTATTTATTTGTTTGCCAGAGAGAGAGAGAGAGAGAGCGGGAGGGGGATCAAGGAGAGCAGCAGGCAGAGGATAAGTGGAGCCAGACATGGGGCTTGATCCCACAACCCTGGGATCATGACCTGAGCCAAAAGCAGAAGCTTAACCAACTGAGCCACCCAAGTGTCCCTCTGTAATGTCTCAGGAATTTTCTCATCTACAGCTTCTATGTGAAACTATATAAGACAATCGCACAAGATCCTGGAGCTAGTAAATGATAGAACCAGAACTGAACAGAGTGATTTTTGAAATCAAGTTTAAAAATTCATCATAGTAATTTAAGTTCTGTAATGTGAGAAAACAAGATGCAAATAATCCTTATTATTTGCAAATAATCTACTTATTAGCAGTAAAACTTCCTGCATCTTGACTCCATTGTTCCACAGTTTTCTTATCTATAAAATATGGATAATATCTGTCCCTTAGAGTCCTATAAGATTTGTATCTGTGTGATTATAAACTATTTTTATTTAAGTACAACCTCTTTTCAAGTTTTTATTTAATTTTCTAGTTAGTTAACATACAGTGTAATATTAGTTTCAGGAATAGAATTCAGTGATTCATCACTTACATACAACTTCCAGTGCTCATCACAAGTGCCCTCCTTAAAACCATTATCTGTTTAACCCAGCTCCCCACATACCTCCCATCCAGCAACCCTGTTTGTTCTCTATAGTTAGGAGTATGTTTAGGGTTTGCCTCCCTCTCTTTTAATCTTCATGTACATTTGTTTTGTTTCTTAAATTCCACCTCTGAGTGAAATCATATGGTATTTGTCTTTCTCCTACAAACTTATTTTGCTTAGCATAATATACACTAGCTCCATTCACATGGTTCCAGATGGAAAGATTTCATCTTTTTTTATGGTTGAATAATATTCTATTATATTAGAATTATAGAAAGACCTCAATGTCCTATGACTGATGAATAAAGAAGATTTTGTTATTTTAGCTATTGTTGAAAATGCTGCTGTATATATCAGGGTGCATGTGTCCCTTGAAATCAGTATTTTTGTATCCTTTGGGTAAATGCCTAGCAATGCAGTTGCTGGATTGTAGGGTAGTTCTATTTTAATTTTTTGAGGAACCACCATACTGTGTTTTCCAGAATGGCTGCACCAGTTTGCATACTCACCAACATCTGTTGTGTCCTTTGTTGTTAATTTTAGCTATTTTGACTGGTATTAGGTGATATCTTATTGTGGTTTTGATTTGTATATCCCTGATGATGAATGATTTTGAGCATTTTTTCATGTGTCTCTTAGTCATCTGGAGGTCTCTTTGGAAAAAAGTCTATTCATGTCTTCTATCCATTTCATAACTGGATTATTTGTTTTTTGGGTGTTGAGTTCAGTAAATTCTTTATATATTTTGTCAGATATATCATTTGCAAATATCTTCTCCCATTCTGAGGGTTGCCTTTTCGTTTTGTTGATTATTTCCTTCACTGTGTAGAAGGTTCTTATCTTGATGAATTCCCAGTTGTTCATTTTTGCTTTTGTTTCCCTTACTTTCGGAGACATAACTAGTAAGAAGTTGCTACAGCTCATTTCAAGTAGGTTGCTGTCTATGTTATCCTATAAGGTTTTTTTTAATTAACATATACTGTATTATTTGTTTCAGGGATACAGGTCTGTGAATCATCAGTCTTAAACAATTCACAGACTTAACATAGCACATACCCTCCCTAATGTCCATCACCCAGCCACCCCATCCCTCCTACTGCTCTCCCATCCAGAAAGCCTCAATTTGTTTCCTGAGATTATGAGTCTCTTAAGATTGTCTCCCTCTCTGGTTTCATCTTCTTTCATTTTTCCCTCCCTTCCCCTATGATCCTTTGTTTTATTTTTCAGATCCCTTGTATCAGTGAGGAATCATATGATGATTGTCTTTCTCTGACTTATTTCACTTAGCATAATGTTCTCCAGTTCCATCCATGTCATGGTAAATGGCAAGATTTCGGGTTTTTTTTTTTTTTTCAAAGATTTTATTTATTTATTTGACAGACAGAGATCACAAGTAGGCAGAGAGGCAGGCAGAGAGAGAGAGGTGAAGGAAGCAGGCTCTCTTCTCTGCAGAGCAGAGAGCCTGATGCGGGACTCGATCCCAGGACCCTGAGATCATGACCTGAGCTGCAGGCAGAGGCTTTAACCCACAGAGCCACCCAGGCGCCCAAGATTTCGGGTTTTTTGATGGCTGCATGTATTCCATTGCATATATATACCACATCTTCTTTATCAATTCATCTGTATTGATGGTTTCCTGTTTCACATTTAGATCTTTCCTCCATTTTGAATTGATTTTTGTGTCTGGTAAGAAAGTGGTCCAGTTTCATTTCATTCTTTGGCATATTGTTCTCCAGTTTTTCCAACATAATTTGTTGAAGAGATATTCTTTTTCCCATTGGATGTTCTTTCCTGCTATAAGTTCCTGTCGGAGATTAATTGACCATATAGTTGTGGGTCCATCTCTAGTTTCCTATTCTGTTCCATTGATCTTGGTGTCTTTTTATGCCCATACAATACTATATTGATGACCACAGCTTTGTTAGATAGCTCGAATTCTGGAATTATGATGCTTCCAGCTTTGTTTTTCTTTTTTTATATTGCTTTGACTATTCAGGGTCTTTTTTGGTTCCATACAGATTTTAGGATTGTTTGTTCCAGCTCCATGAAAAATTCTGGTGATATTTTGATAGGGATCATGTTAAATGTTGAGATCTTGACTAGTATAGACATTTTACCAATATTTGTTTTTTCAATCCATGAGCATGGAATTTTTTTTCCACTTCTTTGCATCATCTTCAATTTTTCGTAAGTGTCTTATAGTTTTCAGAGTTCAGATCTTCTACCTGCTTTGTTAGGTTTATTCCTAGGTATTTTATTGGTTTTTGGTGCAATTGTAAATGTGATTTATCCCTTGATTTCTCTTCCTTTATTTTTAAAGATTTTTTTGTTTATTTTGAGAGAGAGAGAGAGAGAGAGAAAGCACACAAGCAATAGAGGTAGAGGGAGTGGGAGAGAGAATCTCAAGCAGACTCTACACCAAGTATGGAACCTGACAAAGGCCTCCATCTTATGACCTTGAGATCATGACCTGAGCTGAAACCAAGAGTCAGATGCCCAATTGACTGCACCATCCAGCCACCCCTCAATTTCTTTCTGATGTTTCATTATTGTTGTATAGAAATGTCACACATTTCTGTACCTTGATTTTGTATCTAGTGAATTTTTTGAATTTGTGTATCACTTCTAGCAATTTTTTTTAGAGTCTTTCTGGTTTCCTATATAGAGTATCATGTCATCTGTGAAGAATAAAAGTTTGACTTCTTCACTGCTGATTTGGATGCTTTAATCTCTTTGTGTTGTCTGATTACTGTGGCTAGTACTTCTAGTACCATGTTAAATAACAATGGTAAGAGTGGACATCCATGTCTTGTTCCTGACTATAGAGGAAAAACTGTCAGGTTTTTCCCCATTGAGGAAGACATTAGCTGTGTATCCTTTGTATATAACCTTTATGATGTGCTGTGTTCCCTCTAAATCTACTTTGTTGAGTGCTTTTAAGAAGAATGGATGTTATACTTTGCCAAATGCTTTTTCTGTATCTACTGAGAGGATCATATGGTTCTTATCCTTTCTTCTATTAATGTGGTATATCATGTTGATTTATTTGCAAATATTGAACCATATATGCAGCCCAGGAATCAACCCCAGCTCATCATGGTGAATGATTCTTTTAATGTACTGTTTGATTTAATTTGCTGCTATTTTATTGAGAAATTTTGCATCCATGTTCATCAGGTATATTGGCCTGTAATTATTTTTTTTTTAGTGGGGTCTTTGTCTGGTTTTAGGAATCAAGGAATGCTAGCCTTATAGAATGAATTCGGAAGTTTTTGTTCAATTTCTATTTTTTTTTTTTTTTTGGAACAGTTTTGAAAAGAGTAGGTGTTAACTCTTCTATAAATGTGTGGTAGAATTTACCTGGGAAGCCATCTTGTCCTGTACTTTTGTTTTTTGGGCTATTTTTGACTATTGATTCCATTTCTTTGCTGGTTATCGGTATGTTCAAATTTTCAATTTCTTCCTGTTTCAGATTTGGTAGTTTATATGTTTCTTTTTTTTTTTTTAAGATTTTATTTATTTATTTGACAGACAGAGATCACAAGTAGGCAGAGAAGCAGGCAGAGAGAGAGAGGAGGAAGCAGGCTCCCTGATGGGCAGAGATCCCAATGTGGGGCTCGATCCCAGGACCCTGGCTTGGATCATGACCTGAACTGAAGGCAGAGGCTTTAACCCACTGAGCCACCCAGGTGCCCCAAGTTTATATGTTTCGAAGAATTTATCCATATCTTCCAGATTGCTCATTTTATTGGCATAAAATTTTCATAACATTCTCTTATAATTGTATTTCTGTGGTGTTGGTTGTAATCTTTCTTCTCTCTTCACCATGGGAATTCAGCAATTCCATAAAACATAAAGTATTCATATGATAGGAGTCCCAGAAGAAGAAGAAAGGAAAAAGGGGACAGACGTTTTATTTGAGGAAACTAAAACTAAAAAATTCCCTAATCTGGGGAAGGAAACAGACATCCAAATCCAGGAGGCACAGAGAATTCTCATCAAAATTAACAAAAGAAGGCCAACAGCAAGACATATCATAGTAGAATTTGCAAAATATAGAGATAAGGGAAAAAATCCTGAAAGTAGCAAGGCAGAAGTCCCTAACTTACAAAGGAAAACAAATAAAGTTAGCAGCAGATTTCTTCACAGAAACTTGGCAGTCCAAAAGAGATTGGAATGATAGGGGAAAACTGAAGCCAAGAACATTCGATGGAGCAAGGTTGTCATTCAGAATAGAAGGCAAGATAAAGAGTTTCCCAGACAAACAATAACTAAAAGAGTTTGTGACCACTAAACAAGCCCTGCAATAGATATCAAAGGAGACTCTTTAAGTGGAAAATGCTAAAAGTGACAGACTAGAGAGGAACAGAGAAAATCTTCAGAAACAACAACTTAGCAAGTAAAATAATTCCCTAAGTCTACACTTGTGATCCAATGTTTTTCCCTCTTCTTTTCAACTTCACTTTTTTCCATAATTTTACCTTCTTTATCACTTACTGGTTCCTCTACACTTCCATCCTTGTGGTCATTACATCCAGTTGGGTTCACATCTCAGTTAGAGCATTTTTTATTTCAGCCTGACTAGTTTTTAGATCTTTTATCTCTGTGGTAAGGAACTCCCTGGTGTGTTCTATATTTTTCTCAAGCCCGACTGGTATCCTTATGACTGTTGTTTTAAATCCTGGGTCAGGCATATGACTTATATCTGTTTTGATTAGATCCCTGCCCATGACCCATTCTCGTTCTTTCCATGGGATGAATTCCTCTGTCTTGGCATTTTGGCTGGGTCTCTTCTTTTGCATGTTAGGAAAGTCTATTATGTATCCTGCCCCTAAGAGTTAATAGCTTTTTTAAGAAGAGGTCGTATAGTGTCCAGGGCTTCACACTTCAGCATGTGTTTCTGGTGTATGCTATGTGCACTCTGCTGCTATGTTTTTGGCTGTTCTTTTACTCAAGTCATCCTTTTCAGAGTTTCTCCTTGCCTGCAGTGGGGAGTGTTTGGACCTTTGTTAGAGTGTGGCAAGTTTTAACAAGGTATACTCTGGTTTTCTTGTTAAAAGAGACCTGATGCTATTTCCACTAGAGCTAAAGCTTTGTAGCACTCTATGGTCAGTAGATGTTGTGTGAGCAGGCAGACTATGCTGGTTTTCTGAGCAGGGGCCTGCTGTTTTAGTTCTCAGGCACACTTGGCCTAATAAAGAAGCACCTACATGGTGTGGGGGTAAGGGGACCTGGTGTAAGCAGTTAGGCCTCCAGTGTTGGTGCTGTGGTGCTTCCTGAAATAAGTTTATGCTGAGGAGCAGGGGAAGAAAATGGTGTGAGCCCTCTCCCTTATCCCCACAGAGGGGAGTTTGCAACTGCCATTGTCCAGGAAGCCCTCTCAGAAGTAGGACCAATGTCCCCTTGTGTGTCTCCGACATCCCTTAGATCCCTGCCTTCACCCTGTGTCCGGACAATCTGCCTGCCTGGCATCAAAATGCATCTTTGTTTTGTCCTAGGCCAGCTGATTGAGTTTTTAAACTCCATACAATAGGGACCTAGCATGTCAGGGACCCAGCAATGCAGAAATTCAGACTGGGCTTCTGGGAGAGGGTCTCACTATGTTGGGGCTGGTTTAGGGTTGTCCTAGAAGGGCTGTCATACCAACACACAGGACCTTAGAGTTTGGAGTAAAACTCAGCAAAGAGCCTTTGTCCACATTAGCTGCAGGTGGCAGGTGTCTCTGTGCCTATGCTAATGCATGAGGGAGCGTAATGGCACCCACCAACTCTTTTGTCTCCAGAGATGCTATGCCACCCCTCTCATACACTCCAGGAAAAGGGAAACATCTCTTCTTGTGTGTCCCAGGGGATCCCTAGATCACATCATCTGATGCTGGGCTTCTGCCCTTGCTTTCCACAGGAGCATTACAGTGCCTGCTGGACTCAACACCAGCCATGGCACAGACCTCTAAAACTCCAGTCTTTGAGCTCTGCTTGTTGTAAAATTTAAGATACTCAGCTCTCTTGTTTTCCCAGTCAAAGGCTTTGTTTTTTCTTATGTGATCCCCTGTGTGCTTCTCTCTCTTTCTCTCTCTCTTTTCCTCCACCCCCTCTCTCTCTTCTCTCTGTGATCAGGACTCCCTCCCCTCTGTACCACCCACAATCCTTTTCTCCCATAAAGTGGGTGTTCAGGATGATTTCCATTTCTTCTGCTGTGCTCAAGAAATGAGGAAAACCTAGGGTTATCCTACAACTCTGTCATCTTCCCAACCTCCTTCCTGTAAGAATTAGGTGAGAAGATACATATGATGCTCCTAGAAGACTGTATCACATATCATTCAATGCTATTTTTATTAGCATTACTATTATTAGCATTACTATTACATCATTATTTTTGCTTTCTTTCCTTTTAGCAACTATTTTTGTTTACTTTTTAAAAAAATTTTGGGGTCACTTTCAGTTTATTTTTCTGTTTATTTATTTTCCTCTTTTTTAGTTCTCATTTATTTATTTATTTTTACACAGTCTATGCCACCTAAATCCTTCACCAGTATTTTTTTAATTTTTTAATTTTTTTTTTAAATTTTTATAAACATATATTTTTATCCCCAGGGGTACAGGTCTGTGAATCACCAGGTTTACACACTTCACAGCACTCACCAAAGCACATACTC
>NC_081562.1:60017972-60119076 GCF_022355385.1 Mustela nigripes
TCCCCAATGTCCATAATCCCACCCCCTTCTCCCAAACCCCCTCCCCCCAGCAACCCTCAGTTTGTTTTGTGAGATTAAGAGTCACTTATGGTTTGTCTCTCTCCCAATTCCATCTTGTTTCATTGATTCTTCTTCTACCCACTTAAGCCCCCATGTTGCATCACCACTTCCTCATATCAGGGAGATCATATGATAGTTGTCTTTCTCTGCTTGACTTATTTCGCTAAGCATGATACGCTCTAGTTCCATCCCTGTTGTCGCAAATGGCAAGATTTCATTTCTTTTGATGGCTGCATAGTATTCCATTGTGTATATATACCACCTCTTCTTGATCCATTCATCTGTTGATGGACATCTAGGTTCTTTCCATAGTTTGGCTATTGTGGACATTGCTGCTATAAACATTCGGGTGCATGTGTCCCTTTGGATCACTACATTTGTATCTTTAGGGTAAATACCCAATAGTGCAATTGCTGGGTCATAGGGCAGTTCTATTTTCAACATTTTGAGGAACCTCCATGCTGTTTTCCAGAGTGGCTGCACCAGCTTGCATTCCCACCAACAGTGTAGGAGGGTTCCCCTTTCTCCGCATCCTCGCCAGCATCTGTCATTTCCTGACTTGTTGATTTTAGCCATTCTGACTGGTGTGAGGTGATATCTCATTGTGGTTTTGATTTGTATTTCCCTGATGCCGAGTGATATGGAGCACTTTTTCATGTGTCTGTTGGCCATCTGGATGTCTTCTTTGCAGAAATGTCTGTTCATGTCCTCTGCCCATTTCTTGATTGGATTATTTGTTCTTTGGGTGTTGAGTTTGCTAAGTTCTTTATAGATTCTGGACACTAGTCCTTTATCTGATATGTCGTTTGCAAATATCTTCTCCCATTCTGTCAGTTGTCTTTTGATTTTGTTAACTGTTTCCTTTGCTGTGCAAAAGCTTTTGATCTTGATGAAATCCCAGTAGTTCATTTTTTCCCTTGCTTCCCTTGCCTTTTGCGTTGTTCCTAGGAAGATGTTGCTGCGGCAGAGGTCGAAGAGGTTGCTGCCCGTGTTCTCCTCAAGGATTTTGATGGATTCCTTTCGTACATTGAGGTCCTTCATCCATTTTGAGTCTATTTTTGTGTGTGGTGTAAGGAAATGGTCCAATTTCATTTTTCTGCATGTGGCTGTCCAATTTTCCCAGCACCATTTATTGAAAAGGCTGTCTTTTTTCCATTGGACATTCTTTCCTGCTTTGTCGAAGATTAGTTGACCATAGATTTGAGGGTCTATTTCTGGGCTCTCTATTCTGTTCCATTGATCTATGTGTCTGTTTTTGTGCCAGTACCATGCTGTCTTGATGATGACAGCTTTGTAATAGAGCCTGAAGTCCGGAATTGTGATGCCACCAACGTTGGCTTTCTTTTTCAATATCCCTTTGGCTATTCGAGGTCTTTTCTGGTTCCATATAAATTTTAGAATTATTTGTTCCATTTCTTTGAAAAAGATGGATGGTACTTTGATAGGAATTGCATTAAATGTGTAGATTGCTTTAGGTAGCATAGACATTTTCACAATATTTATTCTTCCAATCCAGGAGCATGGAACATTTTTCCATTTCTTTGTGTCTTCCTCAATTTCTTTCATGAGTACTTTATAGTTTTCTGAGTATAGATTCTGTGTCTCTTTGGTTAGGTTTATTCCTAGGTATCTTATGGTTTTGGATGCAATTGTAAATGGGATTGACTCCTTAATATCTCTTTCTTCTGTCTTGCTTTTGGTGTAGAGAAATGCAACTGATTTCTGTGCATTGATTTTATATCCTGACACTTTACTGAATTCCTGTACAAGTTCTAGCAGTTTTGGAGTGGAGTCTTTTGGGTTTTCCACATATAGTATCATATCATCTGCGAAGAGTGATAATTTGACTTCTTCTTTGCCGATTTGGATGCCTTTGATTTCCTTTTGTTGTCTGATTGCTGAGGCTAGGACCTCTAGTATCATTTCTCATCAAGGATTATCTACTAGAAATGGAAAAAAAATAGTTGAAAACTTTAAGCCTCTCTGCATTTACAGTGAGAAAGCGGGGAAGCCAGATTTTTAGTGTACATTTAAGAAAAATCTAGAGATGCCTGGGTGGCTCTGTCAGTTAAGCATCTGTCTTTGTCTCAGGTCATGATCCCAGGGTCCTGGGATTGAATCCCACATTGGGTTTCTTGCCCAGTGGGGAGCCTGCTTCTCCCTCTGACTGCCACTATACCTGCTTGCTCTTGTGCTCTCTCTCTCTGAATAAAAATAAATAAATAAATAAATAAAGTATTTTTAAAAAATCTCGGGGTAGCCACTTTCACATAAAAATTGGGTAATGACTCATCTTCAGGAAGATGGTATTTTCTTTAGCAAAGCACACTCAAGGGCATTTGGGGAAGTAACAATGAGCAAATCGACTCCCATACCTTTAGCCTCAAGTCAAAGTCACAAAAAAATGGAGTTATAGCTGAATTTTATTCAAAATAAATTAAATAAATCTTGGATTTTCTTGGAGAGCTTTTTGTGAGGGGACTATAAGTAAATGAAGATTGTCAGGGCAAAAGATGTCACAGAGTAACAAATCTGATTGTGCAATGAATATTACTAGGTACAGTGATAGTCAACATTTAATTTTTAGTTGTTTCCTTTTCTCCAAATCTTTTGGAGAAGATGACTACACAAACTAACCTACACAAAAAGTGCTTTGGAATAGTAAAAATAAAATGAAGTTGTGGTCATAGTGAATATAAATTATAGGACCAAGAAGGATGGTTAAGCACTTCTGGCTGCAGGTTAAGAAAAGCAGGCTGCAGAGTAGACTAACAACAGAAACATTACCTCTTTTTTTTTCTCATACAACTGAAATTCCTTAAACACACTGAAAGGCTTCTAACATTCCCAAAGTGTAGGAAGAGGGCATTGAGGCATTTAAAAATATTTTAAGATATAATATATCTTACAAAGGTGAAGAATTAAGACTCATACTTGGAGAGCTCAGAAAAAGTGCTACCAAAGTAAAAGAAAGTTTACTTTAAATTTTACTTTAAGTTCTAAAATAAAATGTCAAAATTTTATCTTCTAAAATCTAAATCTATCATAAATTCGTTAAACTGTGTGCGGTAGTTTGGTCATGAGATATACTAAAACTGAAGTAAAGAAAATTTTAATATTTATATTAATACTGTGAAATTCCCAACATCTTTCTCACTGGGCTGTCCTCACAGTGGTGCATATGGTGATTTCAACATCATTCTAACATGATGTTAGATGTTAGGGCGAGGCTACACATCCATTACTTTCCACTTTCATTGAAAGAACTTTTATAATATTGAATTTTTTAGTTCATCCTAAGTTTTCATTTGCTGAATCTTAGACCTTGATGGTAGAGTGATATAAAAGGATAAATTTGGATTTAATTAGGAAAAGACTAATTATTTAATATAAACATCTTTAATTGTTCATAGTGGGTAATTTCCAGTGTAGGTAACTCTAGAATACTAACTCCTGGACATTATATATGAGAAGATTAATCTGGCAAATCACCACACACAAAAACATGATAACAATAACAACAAAATCATATTATTAAATCATATTAAATAATACTAATAGATTATTCTCATTAATTTTGGCTCAAGAGTTATCTGCTTCCCTGAATTATTTTGCTTTTTATTGTTTGACATAGTATTCTTCTACTCTCACTTCCTAAAAAGTTTTTTTTTTCAATTTTGTTTTTCTCTACTCCTGTCAAGTCAGTTTTTCCTATTTCTTATTTTTAAGCTTCTATTATTTTTTTCAATTTTTATTTTTTACATTTGATCAAAGAATCTAAGTTTGGAGAAAAATTTTATAATATTTATGCCAATATATAATTTTTAAAAGTTTTTATTTAAATTCCAGTTAGTTAACATACATTGTAATATTAGTTTCCGATGCACAGTATAGTGATTCAACAATTCCACTGATGGTTATTAAGTGTGAACCATTCTTTTCTCCTTTCCTCCCTACATTTTAGGTATATGCTTTTTATTTTATATATTTTTTTCTTATATTCCTTGGCTCAGTTTTAGAGAAGTATTCATTCTTACTGCTTGTGTTTCCTGCCTTTATACTGTCACTTTTTGTATCTCATTTCCACTCAAAAGTCCCTTTTACTATTTCATGCAGGTCTGGTTTAGTGGTGAAAAACTCTTTTAATTTTTGTTTGGGAAATTCTTTATCTCTCCTTCTATTCTGAAAAATACTCTTTCTGGATAGAGTATTTTTGACTGAGTATTTTTGACTGAAGATTTTTCCCATTTAGAACTTTGAATATATCATGTCACTCACTTCTCACTTGCCAACTTTCTGCAGAAAAATTTCCAACTAGGCCTATGGGTTTTCTTTTGCAAGTTAATGACTTCTTTGGTCTTGCTGCTTTTAAGAGGTTTTTTTTTTTTTTTCTTTATCACTTTATTTTGTAAATTTAATTATAGTATGTCTTGGTATTGGCCTGGCATTGTTGATTTTGATGGGAGTTTTCTGTGCCTCCTGGATCTGGATGTCTGTTTCCTTCCCCAGATTAGGAAAATTTTGAGCTATTATTCCTTCAAGTAAATTTTCTGCCCCCTTTTCTCTCTCTTCTCCTTCTGGGACTACTATAAGAGGAATGTTATTACATTTGATGGAGTCACTGAGTTCCCTAAGTCTATTCCTGTGCTGCATAATTCTTTCTCTCTTTTGTTCAGCTTCAATGCTTCTCATTACTTTGCCTTCTAGGTCATTAATTTTTTCCTCTGCTATTCCAGTCTTTTGTTCATTGCATGAAACATGTTTATAATCTGATTTATTGCATTCTTTGATGATTCTTTTTTCTCTTTTATCTTTGTGGTAAGAATCTCAGTGATGTCTTCTATTCTTTACTCAGCCCAGTGAGTATCCTTATGTTTGTTGCTTTAAATTCTCCATCAGGCATCTTACTTATTTCTATTTTGCTTAGATCTGTGGATGTGGATCTTGTTCTTTCATTGGTATAAATTCTTCTGTCTTCACATCTTACTTAAGTTTCTGCCTTTTTCTCTATGTTAGAAAAGCCAGTTATGTCTCCTGCTCCTGAATGTAATGGCCTTATGAAGAAGAGGTCATGTAATATCCAGGGCCTGTGCTTCACAGAGTGTCTTCAGTGTGTACTGCATGTACTCTGCTGTTATGTTCTGACTGCTCTATCCTTCAGGCTGGTTGTCTGCAGAGGTTCTCCTTGACTGCTGTGGATAGTGTTTGATCCCTGGCATGAATATGGTGAGTTTTAGCTTGATGTGCTCTTGTCTGCTTGTAATGTAAGAACTGTCACCACCTCTACTGGAACTGAAGCCCTGTGAAAATCTGATCTGAGGACTTGGTGTGGGCAGGGGTTTGTGCTGATCTTCTTGGGAGGGGCCCACCAAGAATTCCCTTCTCAGTCACCCTTGCCCCAATACCCCTTATGGTATTGGGGCAAGGGTGACTGAGAAGGGAATTCCACCAGCAAGTTAGGCAGTCAGTGTTGGCACTGCACTGCTTCCCGTAGGTGGCTTTGTGTTTATGCTGAAGGATAAGGGAATGATACAGTGCCTGCCAGCCTCTTTGTTCCCAGAGTGGTGTTTCCATGAATGCTGCCTCTCAGGGATATACTCCGAGAAGAGGAAATAATATCCCTCAAGTGTATGCCTTAGGTGTTTTTCAGATAATCATTACCACTCTGTCTGCCCCAAGGTTGTTTGTCCTGCCTTCTCTCTAGGGGCAATGCAGTGCCCACCACACTATCCCAGCCAAGCCCACTGACAAATCTCCCAAGTTTCAAGTCCCACTCATGAAACTCCAAGAACAAGTGCTACATGATTCCACTTGTATGAGGTATAAGAGATTGCAATTTTACCAATCTCTGCCTTTTAATAAGAGTTTAATCCATTTACACTTAAAGTAACTACTAATATAGAAGGACTTTCTACTTATATTTTCTACTTAAATATATATATTCTTTGGCCTTTTCCCCCACATGCCTCCATTACTGGCCTTCTTTTTTGTTTAATTGATTTTAGTTAGAATGCCACTTTAATCCCCTCTCATTCGATTTTCTGCATGTTTTTGTTGTTATTTTCCTAGTGCTTATTCTGTTGATCACAATAAATATTTTAAATTTATAACAATATAGTTTGAATTAGTATCAACTTCAATATCACAAAACACCTTTCTGTATAGTTCCTTCCCATTGTATTTTAATTGTCACAAGTTCCATCTTTTTAAATCATGTGCTGATTAGGGGTAACTGGGTGGCTCAGTCAGTTAAGTGTCTGCCTTTGGCTCAGGTCATGATCCCAGGGTCCTGGGATCAAGCCCAACATCAGGGTCTCTATCACTCTGCCTGCCACTCCTCATGCTTGTGCACTCTCTTTCTCTGACAAATAATTAACATCTTTAAAAAAATGTGCTGATTAATTTAGACTTATAGTGATCATTTTATGCATTTTTTCTTTTACATCATAAAAATTTACAAACCCGAAACATAATAATACTTACTTTATATCATAAAACGAATAGTTTTATTTATCTTTGTATGTACCTTTACTATTGTTCTTTATTTCTTTGCATGACTACTTTATTTCATGAACTACTGTATAACATCCTTTCATTTCAGTCCAAAATCCAGCCTTTAGTGTATTTTATAGGATAATGGGTCTACTATAGCAATGGACTACTTCAGCTTTTGCTTAGTTGATGCCTTAATTTCTCCTTTACTTTTAAAAGGATAGTTTTGCTAAACATAGAATTCCTAACTGGTGGTAATTTTTTCCCTTTAGCATTTTTTTTTAAAAAAAGATTTATTTATTTGAGAGAGAGAGAGAGTGAGCATGCAGATGGAGGGGCAGAGGGAGAAAATTCCATCCAGACTCCCCAATGAAAAGGGAGCCTTATGTGGGGCTTGATCCTAGGATCCTGAGATCATGACCTAAGTAGAAATTAAGATTCAGATGCCTAACTCACTGAGTCACCCAGCGTCCCTCCTTTTAGCACTTTACAAATGCCACCCTCCCTTTCTGGCCTACAGGTTTCTGAGGAGAAATCAAAGTTAATATTATTTTTTTTATTGTGGTAAAAATCATAAAATTTATTATCTAAATTTTAAGGTCAGCAGAAGATCAAGCCCAGGAATGGACCTGTGGACCTCAGTTTTTTCTGGATATTAATTTTCTTTGTAACTCTGAGGGGAAGTATAGTTTTTTAGAGGTGAGTATTGGTCCATGTGGTAGAGAGAAATGTTTTTATTTGAAGGCAGAGGAACACAGGGAATTTCATTTCATTTCCCTGGTGTTAAAAACAACAAACATCAATCACACACAAATAATAAAAATAATAAATGAACAAAAAAAAACCCAACCCTCTACAAATAAAACTCCTGTAGTCCTTATCTTTTAATTTTTTTAAGTTTACTATTTAGTAATGTTATTCTGTGCACTTTTGTCTATTTCTGTAAGGGGTGGAATTGCAAGATCATATGGTATTCCTATGTTTAATTTTTTTGAGGAACCTCCATACTGTTTTTCATGATAGCAGCATCATTTTACAGTGTCACCAAGAGTGCAAAAGGGATCCAATTTCTTTACATCTCCCTTGTTTTTTTTGTGTGTGTATTTTTGTTTGTTCTGAGTGATACCTTTGGTTATGTTTTTGTTTTGTTTTGATAAAGACATCCTAACAGGTTTGAGGTGATATTTTATTGTGATTGGATTTGCATTTCTCTGATGACTAGAGATGTTGAGCATCTTTTCATATATCTTTTGGCCATTCATGTATCCCCTTTGTAGAAATATCTATTCAAGTTCTTTGCCACTTTTTAATCCACAAGGTTGTTTCATTGTTGTTGTTGTTATATTATTTTTGATTTTGACTTGTAAGAGTTCTTATATGTTCTGAATATTAATCTCTTACAAGATATATGGTTTGTTAAAAAAAAGTTACTTTTTTACTCTGGGATTGTTTCCTTTGGTGTGCAGAATTTTTTTTTTTTTTTTTTTTGGATGGAATGTCATTTGCTGATATGTACTTTGGTTGTTTTTGCCTTTGGTGTCATATATATAAGAAACTATTGCCAAATCAAATGTCATAAATGTTTCCCTCCTATATTTTATTAAGGAGTTCTGCAGTTTCAGATGTCTAATCCATTTTGAAATAACTTTTGTATAGGGTGTAAGGTAAATGTCAAGCTATGTTTTTTTTTTTTTTTTATGTTATGTTAGTCACCATAAAATACATTATTGTTTTTGATGTAGTGTTCCATGATTCATTATTTACATATAACACCCAGTGCTCCATGCAATCCATGCCCTCCTTAATACTCATCATCTGGCTCACCCTTATAAAACTCTCAGTTTGTTTCCCAGAGTCCATAGTCTCTCATGGTTCATCTCCCACTCCGACTTCTCCCCCTTCTTTTTCCTAATGTCCTCTATGCTATTCCTTATGTTACACAAATAAATGAAATCATCCGATAATTGACTTTTTCTGTTTGACTTATTTCACCTAGCATACTCTCCTCCAGTCTCATCCATGTTGATGCGAAACTTGGGTATTCATCCTTTCTGATGGCTGAGTAGTATTTCATTGTGTATATGGACTACATCTTCTTTACCCATTCATCTGTTGAAGGGTTTCTTGACTCTTTCCACAGTTTCTTTTGCATTTGGATATCCAGTTTTCCCAATATCATTAGTTGAAGAAACTGTCATTTCCTCATTATATATCCTTGACACCCTTGTTCAAGATCATTTCACCATCTACACAAGGGTTTATTCCTGGACTCTTTATTCTATTCCATTGGACTATATGTTTGGCTTCCTACTAATACTTATGGCTTTGATTACTTCCATTCCTAGTTTGTTGAGTGTTATTGGTATTTGTTTTCATTGTGTAAAATACACATAATGTAAAATTTACCACCTTAACCATTTTGGGGCATATAGTTGAGTGGTATTAAAGACATTCATATTGCTGTGCAATCATTAACACCTATCCATCTCCAGAACTCTTTTCATCTTGCAAGACTGGAATTCTATATCCATTAATCAATAACTCCCCCTCCCTCTTCTCCCTCCCCTGGGCCCCTGGAAATCAGTATTGTACTTTCTGTCTCTATGATTTTTTACTTCTCTATGTACTTCATACAAGTGGAGTAATACAATTTTCATTTCTTGTGACTGGCTTATTTCACTTAGCATAATGTACTAAAGGTTTACTCATTTTGTAGCATATGTCATAGTTCCCTCCTTTTCAAAGTTGATTAGCATGGACTTATTTTTGTCATTTTGCTATTTGTTTATAAACTTGTTGGCTTATAACTTTATTGTTCATTTTTTACATTTCTGTCCTCTTTTTGTGTTTAGTTGAATTTTTATAGTAAAATATTTCTATTATTTTCTCATTTCCTATTGTGTATATTCTATAAGTATTTTTTGTTTTACCATGGAGGTTGCATCTAACATCCTAATATTATAGCACACTAATTGAGATTTATACAAGTTGAACTTTATTAGCACATAAAAACTCTGCTCCTTTACATCTCTGTCTCCATTTCTTTCAGTTGATGAAACAAAATTAGGTTTTTACATATTGTTATTTCCAAACAGAAACTAATAATGTTTAAAGTTCATCAGTCTCTTAAATTATTTTGAAAGAAAATGTGGAGGAATAACTTGGGTGGCTCAATCATTACACTTCTGCCTTTGGCTAAGGTCGTGATCCCAGGGTCCTGGAATAGAACCCCACATCAGGCTCCCCACTTAGAAGGAAACCTGGTTCTCCCTCTCCCACTCCCTCTGCTTGTGTTCCCTCTCTCACTGTGTCTTTCTCTTTCAAATAAATAAATAAAAACTTCAAAAAAAAAGAAAATGTGAAGTTACAAGACAAAATTACAGTATTACTGGCCTTTAGACTAATAATTTTTAAATTGTATAAGTTTCTTAAACCATGTAGAAAACATCTATATTTGTCATACAATATCTGGAGTTTCTCTGAGACTTTTTTTTCCCCTAAGAGTGGGTCATACTTTCTTGTATGTCATGCTTTGTTTTTTTGTCAGATATTTGAATATTATAATGTGATAAATTTTGAAATTAGATTCCTTCACTTCTCAGTGTTTGTTGTTGTAGGTTATTGCTGTTTGTGTAGTACTTTTCTAAACTAGTTTTGTGAACACTGAATTCTTTGTTGTGTGTTGCCACTGAAGTCTCTAATCCTTAGAATAGTGGTTGGATGGTGTTTTGATAGAGATTTCCTTAAATTAAAAAAAAAAATAAATAAATAAAATCAAATAATAAATAAGTAAAAAAAATAAATAAATGTCAAAAATACATAAATCAAATAAAGTGCTCTCCCAGTATTTTCAGATTGTCTCATGTTGAAACACCCCTTCAGTGCTTAGCCAGGACATTTAAAACTTGAACTTAGCTTTTACTTCACACTTACACGGAGCCTAAATGTTAGCCAGAGGTGAAAGCTTAGTTTTATCAGGTTTATTCAGACCTTGTATCTAGCCCTAGGATTGCACATGGCCTTGTAGATTTCTTGATAAGCTTAGAGACTTTTCAAAGTCCTTATTCCCCCCATATATCTCCTTTCCTAGTCCATTCAGTCTATACATTACTTGTCCCAACTCTTATCCCTTGTCATAGAAAGCTGCACCTAGTATGTTTCAGCTTAAGTTCTTTTGACAAATATCGCTTGAGAATTCAGGTCATGCCTAGAAAGATCCAAAGTGGGTGAAACAAAAGCAAGACCTTGAGCCAGCCCTCTGTGGAACTACCCAACAAGTCAAAACACTCCAATTCATTGAGAATGACATCTGTATTGTTCCCTCGGGTACCAGCAAACTTCAAGAGGAATGTGACTATCTTCATAGCTACTGTTATGCAGAGTATGAATAGATTCTATAAAAAGGCGACTTCAATATTTTTCATCAACACAATTATTGCTTATTAGAAATACAGTTTTAGAATTCTCTACTGTTCTACTTTCACTGACATCAACACCGATCACTTTTTTCTGATAATTTCTTCTAGAAATTCTAAATTTCTTTTTACTTTATACTTTTGAATAAAATAAAAATAATTGAAATATTCAAAATATCTGGGATACTGTATTGAAAAAATTCTGTGAATTGTCCATGGACTCTAGAAAAGAGAGCAGTACAGTGTATCAATATTCAATTCATCAGTATTCAGTATTACAAACCAAGTAGTCTTGTTGTTGTTGGCCTTGAGTTTTAGGACTGAGAGAAGATATAAAATGCTTTAATATATATATTTTTTGTAATACTAAAAATAAAGTTTTGGTATTTAGGAGTAATTTTATTAAATATGTAAAAGTTAATGTAAAATTATATTTTATTGAAAATTGAAGCTTTTTATAAATAGTAAATTCTCTTTTCTGTCTTATTTAATGTGATTTTTCCCTCAAATTCTACTTTGTGTGCAGTGTTTTTTCCTATTGTTTGCCTTTGCCTAATACATTTCAACCTATTCTTTATGTTTTACTATTCAAGAGTTACTATTTGAGATGTATCATGATAAATAAGATACTGTAATATTTTTAAACTACATTAATAATTTTTGCCTTTATGTGGAGGTGTTTGAAGTATTTACAGTTAATTTCACAATCATATGTGCTTTTTGTTTATAAAGTTTCTAGGTTCTTTCAGTTTTTAAAATGGAATGTATGTATCTTATTTTTGTGGGCATTATACGGTAGTGCTTCCCAAACTTCTTTATTTATTTTTACATCAGGGATCATAGAAAATAAATGTGATTATCATTTGGAATTGAATGCACAAGACCATTCCTAGCCTTTGCCAGTTCAGTCTTTACTGAACTCTCTAAGGATAAAGGAGACCTCTATTTTGGTTCTCCTGTAACCTGTTAAGAAGAAATTCATGTATTACAGTGCACTCTCACAGTCTGGAAGTTCTGTTGAATTGAGCATTTACTGCCATTACCCAGAACCATTCTTATGGCAAGAGCATGGCAGTCTTATTTTGGAGAATATGACTTTTTCCCTACTCCAAGTACGTAATCTTAGGTGGGATTTGCACACCTTTCCTGGGATTGTAGACATGTGACATAGGCTAAGCTAATTAGGGTATTCTATTACATCTACCACAGTGGTTGGATGAGACAAGTGATCATTCTAAGAAAATGAATAATCGTGATTAATAACTTCTACAGACAACATCAAAAAAATCTCTCTTCTCTAGGTTTGATAGGGTCAGATTCATATTTGGGCCATGTGCAGTGATCTCGCTGACATTTTACTGTGTGGCTTGCTTGCTGACATACAGAATCATAAGAGTCAATTGGTGGATCCTGGGGATGTTGTTTTACTCCTGAATTAAGCTATTCCTCAGCCACACAATTATAAGAGCCAATTAATTCCTTAGCTGATGAAGTGATTTGTGACATAGACAAACAATTTATTGTCCTAAAATGGTTAATAATTCTTAACATTTTCAACATGTGTTTATTGTCAATATCAAGAGTTAAGATATAACATATATCTTGTGTGAGATACATTATATGATTGCAAAAAAATAAGACATATTACATTCAAAACCAGTATGTTGACTGGTCATTTCTGGGTGGTAGGATTATAACTATTAAATCTTCATAATCCTTTGTGATACCTATTTCTTCTCTATTAAAAAAATTATGTGTTCACAATTTACTTTAGAAAATAATGGCAGGTATTCTCCTTCTAAGAGGCAAAGAGGAAATTTCAGGCCCAACTACAGCACTTGTAACCTTCTATGTCTGATCATTCCCAATACTCTTGTCTTTCTTGTCTACATAATTCAGAACTTTCAGTAATCACATAATATGAAATCTTAATATTCTCACCCTGTGCATTGCTGCCTTGTTCCTGCTTCAAAGAACAAGTCTCTTCCAACCATGCCACTTGTCTTCTTCTTCCTTTCATAATAACTTTTTCTTATCTCCCTGGCTGAAGTACTTAAGGATCAGATTTTCCCATTACCCAACCAATGCCCCAGTCAAATGTGTAATTCCAAAATACTCCGAATTGATCCACTTCTTTTCTTCTCCACTCTGACAATTCTAATGAAAGAAAGAAAGAAAGAAAGAAAGAAAGAAAGAAAGAAAGAAAGAAAGAAAGAAAGTCACATTTATACTGGATTACTAAAGTAGCCATACTACTGGGAAACACTGTTACTCTATTACCTTACAGATGCAGAAGAGATCCTGTAAAAGCCCCTGATTAAAATTCTCCAGCACCTTTATATACTACTTAGAATAAGCTCTAAATTCTAGTTTATGAAGCCCTATGTGATCTGACTTTGTCCTACTCTTTGTATTACTTTGATTTATTCCCCGACTCCTTCCCACCCTCTAACTCCCCCATCATTTAGTTCTACTCAAACAGGCCTCTTCCCTTCTGTCTTAAGCCTTTGGACAAGTTACATATAATTCCCAGAAGAGTCTTTACTCTGGTATTTAAATATTGGCTCCTTCTTGTCAGTCAGAACACAGCTGAAATGGGAATGTCTACAGAGAGGCACTCTATACTCATTTAATTTCATATGTCTCTGAAGCTGAAATTTATTATTCAGAATAACATCCTTTAGCATTGGATAGTTTCTTATCTATTTGTTTATTTAGCTGGTTGTTCCATTTCCCAGACTATAATGTAACTTTCCTCATCTGGTTTGGCCTTCAGTGTATTCTCAGTATCTAGAACATACCTAGATCATGGTTTGCTATATAAATTATTAAATGAGAGGCTGAATAAAAGAATATTCCATGAGAAAATTTTCATGATTTCTATGCTAGAATTACTTTCTCCTTTATTGTCACATGGTCTCTAAGTATTACTGTTATGATGAGATTTGTACATATCTTTCTCCTCTATTATATACCAAGCAATTTGATATAAATGAGTGTTTTTTTTCCCATCTTTGTACTTTCCAAGTAAGTACCTTTCACAGTGCCTTAGCTTCTTAGACATAATGGCCATTCATAAATGTTTTTCTAATTGAATTATGTTGCTTTACAAAATCTTAAGAGTCTCTCATGAGCATTTCTATTTTCTCTTGGAAATTCCCGTGGGTCCTTAGGCCAAAATTAATTGCTACTTCTTCTCTGTTTCCATTGTGGTCAGAATATGCTAAGTATTTTCAACAATATGATTTATATTGTAGACATTTTATCAACACATTTATTTCTGCAGCTAGAACAAGAGGATGTTATCATTACATCTTAAATATAACAAGGCCTTTGGGTTATGGACACTGGGGAGGGTTATGTGCTATGGTGAATGCTGTGAACTGTGTATGCCTGATGATTCACAGACCTGTATACTTGGGGCTAATAATACATTATATGTTAATAAAAAATAAAAAATAAATAAAAGGAAAAAATATAACAGGGCCAAAAAACATCACTGATAATGAATTAAAATAATATTTAGTAATTTGTGCATTCCCATAAAAATATGAGGAGTTACCAGAGCAGAACATGACACCTATGAGGACTGAGCAGTATTTTCAGTTAGTCATTGTAGCCAGAGGTAATCATTCCTATTTCCAAAGAGGCCTTAACTACCATAGATCCACTACTCAGTTAGTTGTAAGCAATTGGCCTTGAGAAAACAAAGTTGAAGTTATTTAGATACAATTTTATCTAGCAAAGTCATGAAATTCTGTGACAATCAAGGATAGCCCATAGTTCAGTTTTTGGGGTAAGGACATGATACAACTCTTATTTACTCTTTTCTATTTTGCAAAAGTAATCTATTTTAAAAAGATCATATCCATGTTTAGATGGGGATGTCAAGAATGTTTACAATAACAAACAATAATAATCTTTATAGAGAAAGAGAGTTATTCAAGGTGTACAGGAATTATAATTTAATTAATTTCTAATAGGATTTTGTCTTACTCTGACAGAACTTGAACATATATCATTAGACAAAAACATCCAACACAAAAGAATATTTATAAAAAATAAAGGAACTTCCTAAGCAGCCAATATTCACACCTTGGATAATTTTTTGAAGAAACTTATCTTGACCAAAACCACCTATAATATATTTGGAAGAATAGGAATTGTGCCATGAGAGATGGAGTTATACTTGGAGGAAACCAAATGCTCTTTGACGCCCCCATGTAAACATGGATGCAGTTTGCTTTTAATAGATTTATTTTACTAGACAGTGTAGTCTGTGGGAATATAGTAGTGGCCCAGACATGATATGCTGTAGCTTTTAGAAAATTTCCATCATAATGGAAAAATGTGGAGGTTCAGCATGTGCAACATAACCATTCTTCTTTAAGCACTTTGTATTTTATACCTTATAAGGTGGAACAGACAAAATTGCAGAATAGTAAACTTGTCACTGAAACAAGAATAGCAGAGGAGAGCAGAGGCCATTCTTTCTCTGCAAATCTTCAGTCTAAGAATTTTGTAGCTATTTAACCTTGACCTCATTGCTCAGAACAGTCCAACAAGGGAAGATCTAGAGTCTCCAAGGGATAGATGGATGAACAGTAGAATCTAGAAGATAGGTAGTCCCTCCAGAATACTAACAATACACCCTGACTTTGGTGGGAGCTGGGGGAATCACATTCAGATTCTTCTACCATGATGCCATCCTTAGAGTCACTAGATTATTCAAAATATTGACTGACCTACAGTCAAAACATCTGGGAAAATGTCTTCAAATATTTGAGCAAAAAAAAAGATACTGTGGAGAGCAAACCATTCCTGAGAGTTTAAAAATATTATTCTATCCATGTTTGATTCTGAAGCTTCTTTAGGACATAATTATGATGATTTTTATCTTAAACCTTTTTTCTTCCTATGGACATAGTGTTACCACCTTAGTGGTGGTGAGCACTTTTGCCAAGAGGCCACATTTAATCCCCATTTATCCATTTTTTACATCATTACTCAGTTCATGTGAAGGCTCCATCATTCAGGAATTGAATGATCTTTATTCTTTTTCATGGTATATCACTTTCTGAGTCAAGTATTTAAACTCCTGCATGTCAATTTAAAAAGAAAAAAAAGCGGGGAGGCAGAGTTTTATCAGCTGGGTCCTGGAAGAGTGCTTTGATCAGGGAAATGGAACAGTTCTCCAAACTTGGCATTACAGAATTTGCCTACAGTAATTTACTGTTTTACTATGACCCCCTCAGATACTTACCTTGCTATAACCAGTTATTTCCTCAGAAATACTTTAGTACTTGGGAAGGCTGAACAATAAGATACATCGTAGTGGGCTAAGGAGCAAGACAGTATTTTCTCTGACTGATGCTAAAAAGTGCAGATGTCGATATTGGTAGGGCTTCAGGATGGTGTTACTTTTAAGGTATATTTGAGAGAAATACTGTGTAGTTTTCTTTCCAGCACAAAAACCATCTGCCATTGCCAAAACTGGGAGAAATATTGTACAGTCTCTGTTAAAAAAATAAAATTCAGCTGAGTAAATTTTAAAGATATTACTGACTTTATTCAACAATTTATGAAGCCAATTAGCATCCCATCTAGCTGAAAGAAAGGAGCTCTAAGGAGCTGTACAAATCGGAAAACTATTACAGGCAGAAGAGAGTGGGAACAAGGGAGTTGCACTAGCAAAAGTGGATTGACTGTGGCAAAGTCACTTTCCTTTAGGGGATGGGAGGAGCCTATAATGCAGATTACCTCCCTCGTCCTGAGGAGGTGATTCCTGACTGACTGGTTTAAGATTTGATTTCTGGGAGAGGCCAAAACTGTAATTAAGTCTTGGTTTGGTGATGTGGGGCTTAGCAGTAAGGAGTCCACTTTGGCCCCCATGTCTTGTTTTTAACAGGTTTTTGGACGGGGTGAAAACCATCAATATTGTGACCTTACAAATCTTCTCTTTATTTATAAGGATCCATTTTATCCTTTCTCTTCCTGATATACCTATCCTACGTACACAGTAAATCTTATCTCTCTCCCAGAAATAATTTTTTGACAAAAATATGTTCATACTGTCACTAAAGATTGAACGTCTACTGGCATTGTGGTTAATGTCAAAACACATCTATATTCATATTAATTTGTTTGTTTATTTATTTATGCCATTTATTCTTCTGTGGAGTTTCAGCTATGTTTATTCTGTATTTGTTTGTTTTTCATTCCTGCATTGCTGTGGGTAAGAATTCCTTATTTTAGTCTATGCTCTCAACCCAGCAGGAAGAAATTAAAAAAGACTTAGCAAATTATTACTGAATAGTGTCTGTCCTGTGATAATTATTACTGAGAAAAATAGCAGTATAGAGGTCATTTCAAATGGGACAGTGAGGCCTGTCCTCAGAACATCCCTCATTTAAAAAGTCAACACTTCTCTGCCAGTAAGGTAGGCTACACACTGACTTCCTCCTACTAAGAAAGAAAGAAAAACAAAAAGAAAGATAGAAAGAGACTATGTAAATCTGCTATGAGTTCCAAGAGTTCTATGGATTCATTGGTATCTATGTATTACTTCTGGTGAATCTGTTGTTTTGTTATGAAATCTCAGGTTCCCCTAAATTAAATAAAAATAAATAAAAATAAAATAAATAAAATAAAATAAAATGAAAAGTGCCCCCTAAGAAAGATAGATAGATAAATATATAAGGGGCACCTGGCTGGCTCAGTCAGAAGAGCATGATATTCTTGGTCTCAGGGTTATAAGTTTGAGTCCCAAGCTGGGATTACTTAAAATTAAAATCTTAAATAAAATAAAATCTTAAAAAAAGGGACAAATATTTAAGATATCAGCCCTTAAAATTTTAATATGAATTAGTATTTCAGACTATTATTTCCCTCCTGTAGCAAGATTACACTAATGATTATTTTTACTACATTGTTATATGTGGGATGAGAGATAGGTAAGGTAATAACTCTGAAAGTTTATATTCTTAGACCAAAAAAAAAAAAAAAAAGGCACATGTCAAACTTTAGAAACTGCTATGTAAGCTTGTTATTTTTACTAAGATGGAATATCTTACTACATTATGTGCTGGCACTTTGTAAAGCATCCAGGTAGGCTACTCTACCTGTTGTGGGTCAGAATAAATAATGATGCAAAAAATGATACTGGCCATCTGGAAGTAACCACTATGTTCAATTCTCTATGGTAAAGGGACATGGTATCACTAGTGCCTTAGATTTGAACTTCTTGGTGTATTATAAACTGGAAATCATAGTTATCTGAATGCTTATGACCACTAGAAACTAGAGAATGTGAAAACCTGCAAGTGGAAACTTTAAATATTGCATATTTCATTGGATGGTTCTTTCCCCATGTTGCAAATATCAATTATTAAATACTAGCAACATTATTTAAGTAGTCAGTTTTAATCATAATATTTTACATGTGTACTTATACCACCATAATGAAAGCTCCCAATGTGTTTTACAGACTATACACAGCTTTATTAATGAAATGTAGCTATCTCCCGTAAAAGCACATTTTTATCCAAGATAATTGTAAAATGCAATAGTCATTGATTATGTTAATAGACAAGAGAAAGAGCATGAATAAATAAAAGCCATAGATAATCCCCCAGACCTAATTTTAAAGACTATTTTAAAATTTCTTCTTCTACCAAACCTGCTAAGTAATAAAATTGACTGATGGCCATGTTGTTCTCCCTTCTGTTAACTCACCTACTGGTAGAAATGTTAATGAGAATGTGAATGACCAATGGGGAGGTAGAAGAGAAAAAGGGAAGAGAAGGTGGAACAGAGGTAATCCACCACCTAGATAATCAGCTCATCAATAACAGAGTTGACTGAAAGATAACACTTCAGTAAGTACTGTAATAAACTCAGTGATCAGTATTCTCAGTGGCCTGGTGGCAGGAAAGAGAACTACTATCATTACGACTACAGGGAAGTCCATGATTTTTACAGAATTTATACTGCAAAAAGGTTATCAGTCTTCAATGCAAAAAAAAAAAAAAAAAAAATCTGCATTGTTTGAATTGAAGTGTTGAGAGCATCTCTAAAATGCCATTTCTTATGTTACATAAAGGCTCCAAGTTTACCAGACAGCTTAAGGGACACACATGTATCATCATGATGCTATAGGTACTTATAAAATCCACCAATCACAGAATTCAAGAGGCACAGTATGTGACAATGTGGATTGTTTCGATCTTCTCCAAATTATGTTTTCCTTAACTGCCTGCAGTTACAGATTATTTCCTTGGAGACAGGGGGAAGCTTGTGAGAAGATGGATAGTTGGGTATAATGATGGCACTGTGGCCTGATAAAGCTGCGCATCTATCTGTAATAATTTTGCTTGGGTCCACAGTTTATCACAGTTATTTTTAACATCACTCCTAATCGAGGATTGTGTCTTTAGTTTAGTTTTGTTTTGTTTTCCTTGCTCCATCACAAAGTTTTAGAAGGAATTTTGGAAGTAATCCAAGTAAGGAAGCAGGAAGGAAGGAGAGAGTAAGGAAGAGTTGGTTGTTCATCCAAGTAAGGAAGTGTTGGTTGTTCAATGGCAGGAAATAGAAGCAAAGGCTGTCTTCCTCCTAGGCCTCTTTCATTCTATTTATCCCCTATAATCATTTTATACATATGTGCCAGAAAATCCTCCAATATCAATCAAATTAAATTCCTCCTTGTTTAGAAATTTTACCTTCCTAGGTCACTAAAGATTTATTATATTTCTTCAATGTTCTCAATGAGAGTAAGTCTCCATTTTTTTCTTTGTAAGAGTCAATTATTCTCTCACCAATTTTAGGCAGTTCTACTGTCCAAGGGCCATCTTTGCAAAACAGTATTTTGACATTTTAGATCTAGACTATTACCAGTGCCAGAGCATTAATTCTCCTCTTTCAGGATGTTGAACATTGGCAAATAAGTTCGTGACCTCACCTCGAGGTATATACTTAATACCACATATTTGTATTGGGTATATTAAAACTCCTGCATTTGTCACTGCTAATTGGGTCCTAAGCAGAAAAAAAGCAGTTCACAGCATGCCCTCTGTGAGCTGTCATAAACAGAAATATGAGGCAGTGCCAAATTCTCTAAGGCTTGACAGCCGATGATTAGGATGTTTTAATTTAGTGGACATATTCTTCTGACATCTAAATGGGCGAGTGCCATAAGTAATCTATTTTTTGCACACATTCAAATTTAGATTGAACAAAAAGTAGCTTAAAGTAGCAGTTTAAAGGAACAAAGTCATCAGAGGAGTTGACTTTAGGATAGCATTGAATTTAGAAGTATATTGACAGGATAAAATAGTTAAATCACAACTGAAATAATTAAAATAGATTTTATACATTTTATTTGTCAAACATTCATAATATTAAGGGAATAAATGAAGAAGACAGTTCTATTTTAGAAATATTTCTGTATTTGTTTCTTTTTTTTTCCCCCCTCTTCTTCTGTGATCTGCCTTTTAGTGAAGTTACTTACATCTCTATAAAATAAATCCAGCATGCTAGGAAACATGAGTAAGGAAGATTTCATGTAGCCTCTTTTGACTTGAAGGGAGAGAGTATGTAATGGATAGTGGGAAAACCTGCTGAAAAATGCTTCAGGTTAGACTGCTAGATAGTAAATGATACTTTAATTAGTATATTTTATTATTTGTAAAACAATAGACTTTAAAAATCATCTTGGTACCTAACACTTTTTTTTTTTTTTTTCTGGGATAACCCTGGATATAACACACCAGAATATATAGCCTTATTCCTCTGCCATGATTCATAAGAAGAATATATTGACTGTTAGCTAATGAGGAAATAATTCTCATCAGCACTTGAATTTGAATTTATAAGTTACCTTTTTCTTGGTAAAATTTATCTTAGGAGGAAACAATTTAAAAGAATGAGAAGTCTTCTACCTCTGTGACTGTTAGAAGACTGCATGTTTGGATAATTGGGACAAAATTTAAAAACTCCATTTATTTTAATGTGCATCAGATTGCTTTATGGGAGCCAACAATAATTCATATGTATAATCTTTCCACTTTAAGCTGAATTGGCCGGAATAGTTAGCAATAACAGTTGTTTTAATTATTTTGGGGAGGAGGGAATAGTAATAAAAGTTTTTATCAGTATATTTGAAATAACATGAGTAGGATGAAGTGGAACAGTTGACCTAAGCATAGAAATTTACATATGGAATCCTATGTATCACATAATGACCCTAGCCCTGAATCTAATAATTATTACTCTTTTCCAATGCTTCTCCCACTTTTCTGGTCTTTTTCCCTCCAAATACACAGGTTGGTTTTGTTGTTGTTGTTTTGTGTTTTTTTTTGTTTGGTTTTTGTTAAAAGTAGAGAGGAATAAAATTGACTAAAAGAATATAGAATATTAGAGAAAATATAAGGAATACATGAATAGGTAATTTCTTTTGGACTTTAGATAGTACAGAATTGTACATACATAGCATCAAAGGGTATAAGAAGTATAAGCCACTGACTAGACCAAACCCAGTATACCCCACTTAGTTCTAGTCAAGATGATTTAAGGGATACCAGGAAAATAGGAGTGTATTTACAGAGGGGTTCCCAAATTTCTTTAATGAAGTATTAGTCTTGTCATATATTGAAATAGTTATTTCTTGGCCTGCCTTTTGATTTCTTTCAGAGTGAGTTCTACCAAATTATATGGATAAATGTTATTATGAAATGATTTACATTCACAAATGCTAAGATAATCATTATGGAAATACAATAAAAATAGAATATATATAAAACTTTACCATCAACAATGCACCAATGAGACTAGCTAGATTATGCTACAGTAGCAATGTCTAAAATTGCAAGTCTTATTTCTTGCTCGTTATACATATTTACTGTGGACAAGCTAGAGATTTTGCTCTGTATTATAGCATTCAGGAATTTAGGTTGACTGAAGCTTCATCTCAATGTTATTCTACAATCTCCACAGCAATAATAATATTTTAAAAAAATAGTGTATTCTGCATTGACATTGAAAGTTTCCATCCAGAAATGACCATCATGTAATACTTCACATTTAATTGGCTAAAGCAAGTCATGTGGTCACATCTAACCTCAGAGGAAGTGGGGAAATAAAACTCTACCAATTGCCTAGAAAGGAGCATGCTCAGAAATATACCTTGAATGCACTGAAGCCTACTATACCCAAGGAAGTAATTATTTTTCTTCATACTTCACAGATTTATGTATTTATTTATTCATGCATGTATTCTACATACAGTATTGGGTACATTTACTTGCAAGTCTCCTTTTTCTTGAAAGAGATCAAGAGATAGGCCAAGGGACACAGATGTGTATATAATAAGAGACTTTTTAAAAATCAGTTAAATGGGAGCTAACAGGCTAGAAATTGTAATCAGTGCCTTAGTGTTCATTTACCTTTCCTTACTTTATCTAATGAAGTGTCCCCAGTTTACTGTGATGGAACAGTATTTAACTGCCATAATGATCATTTTTCTAATATTTACCATTGTCAATGAATGCCACTGCTGGGCTGATGGTAGGCTGTGAAGTTAAAAGTTTCTGAGGAAGTCAGATTAATCATAATCAAATGAAGATTTTTGGAATAAGGGTCTCTTTATTTATTCAGTTGTAGTAAGTAAATAATAACTTACGTAATTTAGCTAGCTATCCTACCAATTATAGATACACTCCCTCACCTTGATGAATGTGTCAAGTAAATGGTAGCATATTAGCTGGAGCTGAATTTTTTTTTGTTCCTCATATGTGCATTTATATTTCAGTTTTCTTCTCTAAAGCTCTCAATACATGGTAGGTGAGCTTTAAAAAATATCATGTACACATGGACATATCTATCAGTTTCTTCATTTGAGAAAGGCTTTCACTCTTCTCAATTCTTGTTTTTGCAAGAATTTTACCTTTTTTTCATGTGCTCTTAAAATTTGGTTTTAGCAAGTCATTCTCAAATTTGATCCACTAGCATATCTGCACATTTGAGCTCCAGGTAATTTATGGGTTCTCACTTTGCTTAATTTTTAACAACTTTTTAAAAATATGATTAACCAGAAACTCATATCAACCAAAGTCAGTGGAGGATGTTTCCCTGGTATAGCTGTATGTTCTGAAATTCATACTGAATTAGTTTCATATGTTCCTGACTTCCTCCTTTCAAATTTCCTGTGTAATATTGAGTTTAATTCCTAATGTCCTCACAATGTATCATTGATGATGTGACTGTGAGTAATCTCTGTATTGTGCACAAATCTGTGTGTATTCATTACCAGATATGCCTTTGTTAACAACAAAAATCAATAAAACAAAGTGTGTTATTCAGCGTTCTCAGTTATAAGCAACAGGAGAAAAAACAATATTTTTAAATAAGAGAATTTGGATTCAGAAAATCAGCCGAAAGCTGACAAACCAAGGTTGGAAATTGGCAGAAGTCAAAGGAGCTCTGGACAGTGAATAGCAGGAATCCCCTAAAGAGCATATACCAGATACCATATGGTTTGCATACCATCCAGGCTGCTGCTGGAAATCTGACCTCCAAGCGTTCCCTCAGCCGCAAGCACAAGATCGCACTTTTAAGGGCTTCTGATTGGCTGAGATCAAGTCACATGTCCAACTCTGGGCTGTCTCTGAGTGGAAAAAGGAAGTGGTTGGAAATGGGAAGGAAAATGAGTGGAAAGGGGAAGAGTCTGCCTTGTTTGCTCCAACCAAACTAACAGCTTATTGGAGTTTGCTGTGGGAAGGTGAACTTCAGCAATTTCCATTCAAATAAGAATACACAAATTATGAAATTCCTACAAAGGAAGTATTGGTATAGCAGTAACAATAGGAAGGAGTGGGGTGGGATGTAGAACTAGGGCTGTAAAAAAAATTAAAAAGCAAAGTGCACATTTCTCAGACGTACTCATGAACATATAATTTGTAAAAGTGTTAATCTGCTAACATTTTTTCTAATTCTTAAAGAACTACTGAGGAAAATAGAACTGTTTTATTTTTCAGATTAGTCTGATTTTGTTTTAAAATGTATTTTGTATGAAGCTATACTTTTATTGTTATTATTTTTTATTCTTTAAGTACCATGACAGGTCTCAGTTGCCAGAGTAGATTGTCCAGGAGACTAGTAGAATTATCTAATTTGTACCACAGTGACTTACAACAAATTTACCAAAATGAAATAAAAGAATACTTATGCCTATATATCATGATCCTGAAGGATTCACAAAAGACTAGTAAACAGTGCTCCTTTCAAACTGATGCTTTTCCTGGTATCTTGTGGTTTTATACATTATTTCTGCACCAGTGTTACCTGGAGGATGGCATGTTTGTATAAATGCAGAGTTGGAGCACCTTTTAGAATCACCGAGTCTAAGTTTGGGATGATGAAACTAGAAATACATATCTTCAATAAACATCTCAAATATATTCAAACATTGAAGAACATGTGTATCAGAAATTGTTCTCAATAGCACAAATATGGTTAATTTAAGTTGGATCAAGTTTCATAAATAAGAAAAAAGAACGGGAGGCTCAAGATGAATCTGGAAAGGAAAAGATCAGGGAATTACCTATATTTTTGAAATCTTAATCTTTAATATGTGATCACTGTTATGCTCCAGAAACCAAGATATTTGGGCTGCTGCATCAAAAGTTTTTAGGTGCTTACAAATGTTTTTACAATAAAAGTGGGATTTTCTCTGTGGGCCAAAGTCATCTCCTATTTTTTCCAAGTAAATAATACCAAATTTACTAGAGCTTTATGAGACTCGTGACCCAAGTCTTTAAAATAAGATTTCCTTGTGTGTGATTTTTTTTTTTAAGTATTGCTAAAGGAAAAGTTATTTTGAATAAAAGAGATACTGTGAAGGAAAGGGAAGTTACCGACCCTCCTTTAGACAGCTTCTGGCTTTAGAGTGTTCTAGCAAACTGTATTGAAATGAATGGAAGCAATTATAAAAGAAAGCTGCTGACCTTTCTGAAAAGGCTGCCAATCCATAATACCTCCTGCAATGCTCATCCCCTTTATTCGTGCTTAACAAACCTTGTCACCCTTGTCGCAGTGCCTCAGAACCCCTTGTTAACTTTTCCCCTTCTGTTGTCTTTAGGGTATCTGCAGCACGTCTGTCTGCCGAAATACTTCTCAATTGCCAATTAAAGGAAGTTTAAGAATGAGTACCTAGGGATGAATTAACCTAGCACGTTAACCTGGGGGAAGAGTGGGTGAGGGATATAAAGGCTCATCATCACAGTCCTACATATTTACCTACTCATCTGACATACCTAAGAAAAGGTATTTCTTATATATTTGCTCAAAAATCTGGAAGCATTGTGATTCAGTTTTGCAGGGTGTAAACAATTTGAAAAACAAACACCAGAATCTTCAAAAGGCTTCTCTCCCACCATTGTGTTCATTTTTTCCCTCAAGTGAAAAAATGCTAATATTTAAGCACTGCTTTGCAGAAACACTTAACAGGTACCTGTAGGTAGTACAAAACAATTCCTCAAGGAGGGTCTTATCCAGAATATCTTCTTGCTTTATAATGCCGACTTAACACATAAGCCCCTGGATCATCCCTGTTTGGATTAACAATCATTTGAATGATTATTAAGCAGAATTCTCTTGAATTGAATAGTTCTGTCTCTCGGATAAGAAAAAAAAATCCACATTTAAATTATCCAATATTTGAACATCTAATCAAGTTTTTATTTATTCATTTTTTTAAAAAACTCCGTTGGTTTGTGTTTCTGATTTTCTGAACTCATACCAGTTAATTTTCTTGAAGGAATCCTTTAGACAATGAACGGTTAGTTCCTATCACTGAATGACTACTTAGCCTGCTTGCAGTAGGAGAGTAGAGAAATGAGATGGGAGAATTAAAAGTATGCAGTGCATTTGATCCTGAGGTACTCTTATTTTCCATAAATATCATGAATTACTGCTAATATTGTTGGCAACATATATAACCTTATTTATATTTATAAAGGTTGGGGAAAGGGAGAGAAATAGCATAAAATGGGCCTTAACTATTATGTGCTAAGCCATTTCTATGTATGTAATTTAACATCTCAGTAGCTCTGTGATGTTATTCTTAATTCTAATTTTTAGATGAGGAAGCTGAAATAGATACAGATGAAGTTATTTGTCTAAAGCCATTTGGCTAGTGAGAGGCAGCAGAGAAATTCAAATTCAGATAGAATTTCCTAGTTCAAATAGAATGCTCTCTGGATCCAGAGTCGAAGTTGCATTTCTCTCCCCACATTTTACCATGCGCCTTATAAATAAATCTGTTTACCAGATCAATCAATAATATCAATATCAAATATCAAGTAAAAACAAACAAAAATGCAAAATCAGGGATCACTGGTTATGTTACTTCTAACTAAATGATTCAAATGGACATTGGAGTCTATAAAAATTTAATTAGTAAAAACATGTCTTTCTACAAGTTTTATCAATATCATCTGAAAAGAGTTTGTTTCTTGAGGTTCACCCAATTTCACACTGGACTGGAAAGATAATATCATCCAGGTGAAGAAAAGTGCAGATGTAACAAATGAATATAAAATATCTATAGATATCACTTAATCCAAATTCCAGTTCTAAAGATGATGTCACTGAGACATAATGCAACTTGCCCACATTATACAGGAATTACAGCAAACATACCACATTGCATGCCTTTACTTTTTTTGTTTTTTTATGTGAATGGATATGTTAGCCTAAATTATTTTTGTTTCTTCATATTGACCCTCGTTAATATATTAATATAAGAATCAGTATTTCCACTTTCTCTGAGTTTTTTGTGAAAATTTAAAAACAGAGCCATACTGGGCACCTGGGTGGCTCAGTGGGTTAAAGCCTCTGCCTTAGGCTTAGGTCATGATCCCAGAGTCCTGGGATCGAGCCCCGTATTGGCTCTCTGCTCGGCAGGGAACCTGCTTCTTTCTCTCTCTCTGCCTGCCTCTCTGCCTACTTGTGATCTCTGTCTGTCAAATAAATAAATAAAATCTTTAAAAAAAAAAAAAAGAACCATATTAGTACTTACAATAAACTTGCACCATTGTCATAACGCTTCCCTTCTCCCATATTTCCAAAGCTTGTTATCTTCATATGAGACTTATCTAATGATGACTGAGTTCCCAGGGAAGCCTCAATAGTACAGCACCCCTTCCTCAGAGGGAAGCACTTTTCACCAAGAAGGACTCCAATGGGAGGACTTGCAGGTACATCAGAGGCTAGAGGGTGCTAGTACCTTGTTTTAAAGGAAAAAAAAAAAAAAAATGGAAGCTTTTTTTTTTTTCTCCACCCCACTTCTTAGCCTCTGTAGAGTGTCACTTGCAGCCTCGTCCACCAGCATTTCATGAGGACTCCTCTCAAAATGCTATCAGCATGCTGGGGATTTGTATTGTAAATGCTTTCTTTAGTAATCTTCACATTCGAATATTTCACAGTGTTTCTTCTCTCTTTAAGTTAGATCCACTGTCAAGGTTACTCACAAAAGAAAAAGTGCTACCTGATTTAAAATACAATGTATTAAAATATGGTTTTATTTAACTTAAAGTTTAAGTTCTTATTATTGTTAGTAAGAATGCAGTCATTTGGAAAAGTGCCTAATGTTGGGTCACGTGGAATACAAACTATATATATACACACACACACACACACACACATACTGCATATGCATATATATGCATACATACATATACTTACATATTTTTTTCCAGTTTCTTTGTGAACCTTAAGCTTTGTGAACCTTCTTTGTGAACCAAAGCATCAAAGAATAGCCCTCTTTAACTTTATACTCATGAACAATATTCCTTTTACCCTTTCTTGGTTAGCAACCCCATTCCCATTGTTGGACAATATCTTAGAACAGAGTAATACTTCCTCGTTTTCCCCTGCATTGCTTCTGATGAGATCCCTGAGGGTTATAGAGGGAAACATTGGAGCTGAGGTTCATAATAAAGTCAACCAGGTTAAAAAGAATAAGAGGCACTCACAATGTCAAACACTAGAGAAGTGAGATGGAATCTTCTCCCTAATTCTTTCCTCTCTCCCATGCTCAATGGATCCTAGTAGTCAGAGGAGAACTGACCTCATATTACATCATTTTCCTTTCCAATTTTGTAAGAGCCTTTTAGAAGAAAAGATATGTTTGAGCAAATGGTGCCCCCAACCTAATTCTGATTGCTTAGCCTACTTTCAACAATCTGATTTTATATAGTGAAAAAAGTCTGGTGTAAATTTATTCCTGAAGTTCTTTGTAGAACTTTAATATATTTTATATTTATGGACTAGGTCATAATTTCTTTTCCCACATCTTGTACTTTGATCTCATCTTCAGCTAAACAAGTGCCTTATAAAGAAGAAAAAAGTTGGTTTACGACGATAGTAATTAAGAACTAAAAGGACGCTTTCCCAGCTGTTGCTTTGGAAGTCACGTTTAGTTAGTGGCAAAGTGCCAATTTTCAATTAGAAATAAGATTTGTATTTAAAAAGCATAATGTGTTTTCTTATGTCAACAATTCATTTTTAGCATTTTGTAAAAATCTTTTCTACCAACAGGGTCCCAAATCATCAATTATTAAAGGTTGAGTCTTTTGACTATGGTATATCATTCTGCATTTGTTCAGCATCTGTTTGTTCAGCATTCGTTAGGCTGAAACAAAAGTTTTTCCCTTATTTCTTCTGAATGCTTCAAGGAAATTCTAGCTAAAAAATATGTCCTATTTTTGTTTAATCTCTAAAAAAATTATTATAAATACACATGCGCTATGCTTAAGTTTTAAAATTGTAGCTGAAGGAGATAGGTACTAGTGGTAATTCAAGTCAACTTGATAGTAATTTAACCTTTTTCTTCTCTTATATCTTCTTATGATAATAAAGATGTGGTCACCTAACCTGGACATATAAGCCCTTGCTCTTACTTACCAGAAAATGGTATTGGAGAAAGTCTAGGAGTGACTTAGCCTGATGGGAATTGGGCTTGATTTTGGCTCAAAACAGAGCAAAAGTACTTGAAAGATGTGCCTGTACCTGCATTCTATGCCCAAGAAGTACTGAATACGATGGATGCTTTCTCTTTCTTTCCATAAAAATATTTTTGTTTTTGTTTTAGCATGATGGGTCAAAAACAGTAGAATTAATATTTACATGATTTTCCATTAAAGGAAAAAAAAGAGAGAGAGAGAAAGAAAATGTTTTCGTTTTTTTTCCTTCTGTCATCTCCCCTCCCCTGGTTTTTGGCTTCTTTCTGGAACAGTAATGGTCAATGCTAACAAAGTTGGTCCAACTTCAGGTTCTCATTATAAGGTAACTAACTTGGCATCACAGCAGCTCTTGGCAGCTATGGCTTTTGACTTAGAGATAGCTAAAAAACTGGGCAGAGCTTTAATTCACTGCCAACTTAATTGTGTGTGTGTAAAACCAAAATTTAACAGTACATTTTTGTTCTCCTCAGAAATGTTTGACTAGTGATAATTACAATGAAAGACATTTAAATTGTGGGTCCAGGTGGGGAATTAGGAGGAGGCTTAGTATCTAAGCGTGAGTCTTAAGAGAAGGCTATTTAACATTTCTTATTATTATAAGTTAGATATATTAAGGTCTCTTCAAAGAAAAAGAGTTTTCTTCTCTGTTACTCCTTTAAATAGATTGGGTAATCTGACTCATATATTAGGAAATTGGTCTCATTCTTCCAAGCCAAATTATTTGAAAGACATTAAACTTTTAATTATTTAGGGAATTTTAGGAATGAAGGTGGAAAAAGAAAAAAGTAATGAGGGGAGCAGATCACCAAAAATATCATTCTTATTTTGTCTACTGAGGTAGCAGAACTTTAGCCCTATTTAAATGCAACTCCTGGCTTATCCCTTATCTGCAGCCATCCAGCTGATCAGAGCTAGAAGAAAAAGAACAACCATGTTGGCTTATTTCATTTAGCATTCATTACCGTTAAATTTTGGCAGGGCCTTAGTGTTAACTGGCATTTCTATTACATTTTATTTGTCCAATTAATAGTCAGAAGTGACTTCTGCAAATTTCCTTTTCTTTTCTCAAACCTTTAATGCCTCCTTTTCCTTATTCACTGGCAATGATAACCTTACTTTCTATGACACTCCGAAAACAGATGCAATCAGCAATCAGCTGATTTCCACGAGTCCAACCATCACCCACTTGTGTCATTGCCTTCATATTTGACTTACCTCCTCTCAGTTCGGATGAACAATACATCCTTCAGTCTAGGGACAACCCCTTCTCTTGTGTTCTGGATCCATCTCCTTCACCTGTTCAAGAACATTACTCCAGGAAATCTACCTTCTTTTTTTTTAATTATCAGTTTTATCCAGTTAATCATCCCCACCAGCATACAAATCAGCTCTACTTTCTTCCATTACAAGAAATTTTTAAAAGAGATAAAAGTTCCATCTCTTTCTATTCTTCATTTTCATTTCTTTGTATTAATAGGAAAGCTTCTTGAGAAAGTGGTCCACATTATAGTTCCTCTCTTCCAATGGACCAATTAGTGTACTCCAATAAAGCTTTCCTCCCAGCACAAACTGCTCTTGTCAAGGGCAGTTAATTTTGACCTCTCAGCAGCAGGTGACAGCACTGATATTCACTTCTTTGCAATGTTGTCTTCTCTGGTGTTTAAGAAACCACACCAGCCTTCTGAATTTATTCCTACCCTACTTACCATTCTGTTCCCTTACCAGTCTCCTTTGCTTGTGACTACTTATCTCCAGGACTTTTCCACACTGGTGTGCTGTCAGTTTGAATCTTTGGACCTGTTCACTCTCTACACTCACACACTCCATGACCTCATTCATCCTCTTACACTGAATCCCAATTATATGCTGAAACTCCTAAATTTAGATCTTTGGCCTGTACCATCTTTCTGAGTTCTAGGAAGTCATCAGCCCACATGATAATTAGTGGGCTATCAATAGATATAAAACTTCAGACCACCCCCCAACATCGTCTCCCACCACATGCACATTTATCTGCTTTCTAGCAAACTTTCTCATTTCAGAAACTAGGAATTCAATATTTCTAGTTGCCCAAACCAAAAAATCTTGGCACAAGTCTTGACTCCTTTCTGTTTCTCAATACCCACATTCAATCCATCAACAAATCCTCCAGTTCTATCTGCAAAATATATCCAGAATCCCATCACTTTTTCTTCCTTTACTGTACCACCCTAGTCCAAAGTACCATCATGTATTTTCCTGAATCATTTCATTAGCTTTTTTAGCTGGTATCTTTGCTTATGCTCTCTTCCTATCCTAAAGTTAGAAGTCATGAGAATTCTTTAAGAAAAAAAAAAAAACAAAACAAAAACAAAAACATGTAAGTTAGATCATGATGTTTCTTTTACCACAATAATCCAACCATTCCCTATGCCTCTCACAGTAAAAGCCCTAGTTCTGTCTGGGGTTTCAAAGGCTAGATCCAAAATGGCACTTTTCTGACTTCATCACCTAACCTCCTCCCTCCACAGCTCACTTTAAAACAGCTCTTCTTACCTCCTTACTGTTTTTCTAATAGTCCAGTCTTGCTTTCCTCTCAGGGATTTCTCACCGGCTTTTTCCTCACTTTTTAGTGTCTCTCCCTCCTACAGAGGAGTCAAGCTCCTGACAAAAAACCTATATGTGATTTTTGAGGCCTGGCCAAAGCAATTGCAAAGCCTTTCTGCTGGCAGGCCTCATGGGGAGATCTGCACTCCCTGCACCAGCCTTGGTGCATGCCCAGTGTTATAGACCGTAGAGGGATGGGCAGTCAAGTCAAGGACTCAGGCCCCACTGGCCAGCTACGCTCTTACACAGATTTGCTGCCCTAGCCCCGCCACCTTCATTCCCTGGTGTCCTTCTCTTGGGTCTTCGGGTCCAGGTCTTCAGTTCAGTCCTTACTGGGGGAAAGTGAACCTTGCAGACACTTTTTCAACTTTAAATCAGTGCTCAATGTTTTTTTTTACTCCTAGCCTCCATCTCCCTTGCCCCAGCTTTCAGGTCCATAAAACTTCAAGGGCCTGCATTTTTATAAACCTGAAAGCTGGGACAAGGGAGACAGAGGCCAGGAGTGAAAACTTTGGGGGGACTCCCTCAACAGTAAGAGGACTCTCACATCTGTACCAACCTACCTGGCATTCAGCCAATGTGTCTTCCCATGGGGAAAATGAAACAGGGAAGCTGGAGTTTTCTCTGATTTTTACCCCTTGACTATACTAGTGTAGGAAGTGACTAAAGACTCAATTGTTCCTTTCATTATTGGCTTCTTGATATAATCCACTATTCTAAACCTGGCAGTTTGTATCTCTCCAGCTCAGCTAAGTTTCTGACACCTATTAACTGAATGGCTGAATTCCATGTTCAAATCTCTCTCTTCTTAATATAGCTTTCACTGACCAAGGCATTTAAAATAATGATTCCCTCCCAAAATTTCCTGTATTTCTCCCTTGCTTTGTTTTTCTCCATGGTATTTATCCTCATCTAACATACTATATATTTTATGTATTTATTTTTTACTGTCAATTTCTTCCCATTTAGTGTAAGATTTCTGAAGCCAAAGTTTTACTATTTGCACCCTGTGTATCTTCAATTTCTAGAAAAGTACATGGCATAAAGTAAGTGCTCACTAACAACAAAACAACAAATTGTTGAATAAACTGTCTGGAAGGGCCAAGAGAAAAGCTTTGTGCAGAATGAAACTATGCTTCCTTCTCTGCTTACATATGGTAGGAAAAAGCTGAAGTTGGTTACTCTTTCATCACCCCTAAGCCCACTTAGGGGCTATTAACCATGCTTGGAATATAAGATAAGTGAGTCCCTAAGGTCTTTTACCTACTGTCTTGGGAGGCCCACTGGATTTTAATTTACTGAAAATATATGGAAAAATTATGAAAAATCAGTTTACTGAAAATCTCAGAGTTTGTACCAGTTAGAAGTGGCTATATGAGGTGGTGTTTAGTTTTGCAGTCTCTTAAACTGATGAGTTAAGGTGAACTCTGAATATCAAGTTTGCTTTAAGGCAATTGTCCTATCGTAAAATCATAATGCTACATCTTGAGAAAGGAGGTATTGGTATAATTGTTTCGATAACCTAATTTGGCAACAGAAAATTTCTCAAATGATAATTACTTTTATTTTTTTTTTAATTTTTCAATTTATTTATTTTAGAAAAACAGCATTCATTATTTTTTCACCACACCCAGTGCTCCATGCAATCTATGCCCTCTATACTACCCACCACCTGGTACCCCAACCTCCCACCCGCCCTGCCACTTCAAACCCCTCAGATTGTTTTTCAGAGTCCATAGTCTCTCATGATTCACCTCCCCTTCCAATTTACCCCAACTCCCTTCTCCTCTCTAACACCCCTTGTCCTCCATGATATTGTTATGCTCCACAAATAAGTGAAACCATATGATAATTGACTCTCTCTGCTTGACTTATTTCACTCAGCATAATCTCTTCTAGTCCCGTCCATCTGGCTACAAAAGTTAGGTATTCATCCTTTCTGATGGAGGCATAATACTCCATAGTGTATATGGACCACATCTTCCTTATCCATTCGTCCGTTGAAGGGCATCTTGGTTCTTTCCATAGTTTGGCGACCGTGGCCATTGCTGCTCTAAACATTGGGGTACAGATGGCCCTTCTTTTCACGACATCTGTATCTTTGGGGTAAATACCCAGGAGTGCAATGGCAGGGTCATAAGGAAGTTCTATTTTTAATTTCTTGAGGAATCTCCACACTGTTCTCCAAAGAGGCTGCACCAACTTGCATTCCCACCAACAGTGTAAGAGGGTTCCCCTTTCTCCACATCCTCTCCAACACATGTTGTTTCCTGTTTTGTTAATTTTGGCCATTCTAACTGGTGTAAGGTGATATCTCAATGTGGTTTTAATTTGAATCTCCCTGAGGGCTAATGATGATGAAAATTTTTTCATGTGTCTGATAGCCTTTTGTATGTCTTGATTGGAGAAGTGTGTGTTCATATCTTCTTCCCATTTTTTGATATGTTTGCCTGTTTCGTGTGTGTTGAGTTTGAGGAGTTCATGTTAGATCCTGGATATCAACCTTTTGTCTGTACTGTCATTTGCAAATATCTTCTCCCATTCCGTGGGTTGCCTCTTTGTTTTTTTGACTGTTTCTTTTGCTGTGCAGTAGCTTTTGATTTTGATGAAGTCCCAAAAGTTTATTTTCGCTTTTGTTTCCTTTGCCTTTGGAGACATATCTTGAAAGAAGTTGCTGTGGTGATAATTACTTTTTAAAAAAGCATTTCCATTAGTTGTATAACTTTTAAATCCCTAAGTATACTTATAAACTATATTAAAAATAGCTATTGAATGACACCAAAATTTAAGACAAATTCAATCATAGATCATTATCTCTTTAAGTGTATATGTTCACATCTCTTTGTAGAGTATGTTCATTTCATTTCATTTTTTTTCTATACTATATAGTTTTCTGTTCAAGAATTTTCAACAACTTCCCAATCATACCTTTGAACAAAATGGTTAATAGTCACTCTAGTTGGAGAAAACATATCCCCCCACTTTGGATACCTATGGAGTTTGAACACTTTTGTATCTACCCAAATTATAAGGCCATTTGTGTTCTGTCTGGGATAGAAACTATACACTTCTATTTCTGTGGTAGGAACTCCCTACATTATTTATACTCAAAATTAATTTAGTTAACCATTTATTGAAAAGTACTTATTGAGTATTAATTATCTTCTGGGCACTAATGGTGAAAAATACAAAGCCCAAAGGGAGAGACAGATGAAATAACTAATTTAATTTCAGATGTTATGATTTTAAAACATGTAATAATAGATAATAGGAACACATGGTGTTATGAAGAAACTGAAACAGTGTATGGGTTTCTAGAGTTAATATAGCATTGATAGGAAGATCAATATTTAATATCTAAATACAAATATATATATATATACAAATATATATATATAGGAAGATCAATATTTAATATCTAAATACAAATATATATATATATATATATAAACAGAGAAAGAACAAGATGTTATAGATGGATGGTCAACAAGAGCTTTGTGTATATGTGATAATTGCCACAGGCCCATGTGCAAAGCAGGAGTAAATCATATGAAAGAATGAGACATGACAAAATTTTACTTGGATGAAAGTATTCCATATAAGAAAAAATATTTTTAGAAAAAGAATAAAAAGGAAGAAACTGCAAAAGCCCAAGGTGGAGAGGGAAGAGCATAATATATTTAAGAAAAATTAATTTACCATGACTGAAGATTGGTGAAAACAAAAGGAATAGTAGGAGTTGAAGTATGTCTTACCTGGACAGAGATAAAGTGGGAGAAAAGGTTAAAGAGATAGCAAGGACAAATCATATAGAAGCTTACCATTTTGGAGAAGAATTTGAAATTTATTTATTCATTCTTTCATTCCTTCATTTACCTATCTATTTATTCATTATTTATTCTAAATGTAATAGGAAACCATTGAAAAAATTTAAGAAAGAGAGTGATACAATTGTATTTATTCTGGTTGCTAAATGGAGATAGAATTTGACAGGATGAAAATGGAAGAAGAAAGACTAGTTAATTTTCCTATATTCCAGAAAAGAAATGATGGGACTTCAAAAAGGGTATATGTAGTAGAGGTAATGAGAAATGGTTAGAGTCAGGATATATATTACTACCACAGTTGATAGGAATTACTGATACATTTTTGGTAGGTCTAAGGATAAAATAGGAAAATAGAATCATCTCTAAGTTTTTGCTCTACTAAGATTCATAAGTTCTGCTTTAGTTCTGTTAAGTTTGAGATAGATATCACACATCCGTCTCCTGGTGAAGGAAGGTAAGGGGATGAATATGCAAATGTGTATCTCAGGGAAAGAGTTGGAATTGGATAAAGAATTTTATGAGTTATCAGTCTTTCAAGTGACATTTAGGAGGTTATAACTGGGTGAAATTATTGGGCACAGACTGTGGAATGAATTCCAGGACTAACCCCTGGGGTCATTCAGATAGAGGGGAGGAAAGAGGTGGAAAATCCAGGGAAGGAGGCTAAAAGAAGAACACAACAACATAAAAGAAAATCTAGAAGCGTGATCTCCTCAAGGGCAAGTGAAGACAGTACTTCAAGGAAAGAGTAGTCATGTCTATCAAATGTAATTGAGTAATAATATAAGGCAGAGTTGAATGTTTATTTTAAAACTAGTATGTTTATAAGCAATAATTTAATCCGTTTGAGGCAAAACTACCTATATTTTTGTATGTATCATTTGATAGTGATTTAGAATAGAAATATGTTTTCTGGAAATGTAAAACCAGTTTTTGCCATAATGTTAACTAATTTCCATCACTCATCATCTCTTATAGATCCATATTCTGAAGGAAATTGGGATTTTGTATAAAATAAATAATAATACCCACAAATGAAATCATCTATACTGTCATCTTTTTCTCAAATGTGTTAGAAACCCAGAACTTCCCAAGTCTAGAAAAACTTGACTTTTAGATAAACAAAGAATAGCAATAAGACAATACACAAAAGACTGCCATCTCTGCAAAGAAATATAGACAGGAAAGCAATGCAGACAATCTAATAAATTAGTTTTGCATACAAAGGAAATTTTTCTATCTACAAGAGCTTATTGTTTCAGTCCAAGGTAAAGCTCGGACTGCCATTTAGCATGAAGTTCAGTTGTTATTATATTGAGAGTGGTGACGTTTGGTGCAAATCTTGAAATGGTAAGGTTAATATACATAGTAGAAACAAATGAATGTGACTAAGTTACAACAGAAAAACAATTGGACATTTTAGAGTTAGGACTTTTTAAATTTTTTTCTTTCAGTTTACTATAATAAGGTAACAAGCTAAATCTTTGGTCTGGGTCTAGATGAGCCCTCTGGATATTTTCACATTCCTTATGTTCATAGCAGACACTTACCCTCTCAACAGAGTTCTCCTTCCACTTTCAGGAGACTGCAGTAGGAAACTAGTCAGCTTTAAACGCCAGCTCTTTGCAGTTACAAATTATTGCAGAATGAGTCTAGAAAATGTCAGGCCAGGCATTCTGCTCTGGGCTCTAGCTCTGCACTCTTTCAGAGTTTGTACCACCAACTTTCAGAGCTACTTACTTCTTCATGCCAAGAATTTCCTAATGTTGAAATTTCCAGATGAACCACGGGTGGCTCCTCTTGCCAGAAAGTTGTATACTAGAACAACTAAGTAATATCTCAGGATTTGAGTTTGTTTTGTCATTTGCTCCTTGAATTGGACCTTTACATTATGAATACATAATGTAATTCTTTACATAAAGAATACATTCTTTATGCACTTCATTTACCATTTTCAAAAAATCATCCTGTGAAATAATCAATTCAATAATTATTTTATTATGGCAGTAAAGCTGAAAAAACATGAGGGATATTTGCTAACTGTAAGCAGGATATCCTTTGGTTTCTTTTTTTCCTCTCTCTCTCTTTTTTTTTTTTTTTTTTATCCTATATCTATCTTTGGAAAGAAATATTTCCAATTTAGGGTAGGGGAGTGACTTAGGTTAATTTCATGCAGACTATTTTCTCTTCTTTTCCCCATATATCAATCCCAAATTAATACACTAGGTGCTCTGCAGCCAGCGTGGTTGCACATTGATCCTGGCCAGCTTGTTTACAGTGTTTTGGCAAGTTGCTGATGTACTTCTCCCTGGGGATAGAGCAGGGGTTAATTGCTGTTAAACTCTCAGTGCCAAGTAATGGTTCAGCCTCTCTGCTACATTAAAGATGACACTAATAAGGAAAGAGTGCAGTGGATTGCTCTATGTTGAAAATTGGACTTGTGGTGACAGAAACTTGGAGCAGAGCTGATGTAATAGGAAGACCATAATGTAATTATAACTGCTGAACATGTGTCATACCAAGTTAAATGATACATTAATGAATCAAAACAGGTGATGAAGTGTTGCTCTTTCAGCAGATAGAGGTGCTTTCAAGGTTAGATTGCCATTAATTTAATAATCTATAATACGGATATTCTTCAAATCACAAATGAAATCAACCTTAATGCTTTCATACAGCATTGCTTCTTGAGTTTCAAATAGATAAGATAAAAGAAACAAAGCAAAAGTGAGCAGAGTTCAATGCAACTCATTCTGTGTTTAATTTTATAAGAAAGCGTTTTACAGTGTAAGGTGAGTGGTTGCCCAAGGCCGCCTTCTTGTCCCGATAGACCACTTGATCATTCTAATCCACAGCTAGCTACCCAGTAACTCATGAGGGAGCATAGACCTTTAGAAGCCAACAGCTACTTCTTTTCAAAAGGCCATGATGTGTTATCTATGCATAATATTTTAATGTGGCTTACCCAAGTCACAATAGGTAGGCTGTAATAAAACCTTCCAATCTATTTTGGTATAATTTATTTCTTTATTTTTTTATAGATTTGTAAAGGATTCATTTGCACTTCCTTATGAATTTTTTAAATTAATTTAAAACTTTATAAGCACTGATAGATTACTTATTATCCATGATTTTTAAATTTTCTATCTTAATTCTTTTTCAGTAATACCACCATCATTATTCCTAATTTGTTTAGAGCTGTTAGGACACTAATAATACAAATTTTTATTTGCACTTGACATTCAGGGTCTCAAACAAGGATATATTTAGTGGAAAAAGAATAATTTCATCTTCCTTTTTAAAGATTCTGGAAATTCATTATGTTAGTTCTATCAGACCCTATGTTATATAAGAAGAAATTTATCAACTATCCTAAAGGTTGGATCTACTTTATGTTGATTTCCATTTGAATGCACAATTTAATTTCAATTTTACCATATATTATCTTAAGTGACATTTATTATTGTCTGATTGCATTTTACTAATGATTGAAATCAACTACAGAGATTTGTGGTTGGTTATTTTCCCCAAAGCAGTATTGTCGTGAGAAGCTAGAAAATAAGTGGATGAATTTAAAAATAATAATGTCATATCTGTCTTTTAAATTTTTTCTTACACTAGAATGCCAATGTTAACTTAATATTTGTGTGTATTCTCCAGAGAATTAAACAAATTTAGATATTAAAGAACAGCAGAATATGCCAACCCCAAATATGCAACTTTGTTATATTGATTATTTTGAGCAATAGGAATTTAAAAAACAATAAATGGAGAACATTTCTCTAAACACCCCTCATCTATCCATAAATAGATCCTCTAAAAATAACTCAATTGTCTTAAAGTCCTCCCCTTGTTTTATCATCCAGGGAAGACTAACTCTTATCACAGGAGAAGAGAAAATTGGACACCACATTCAGACAGATTTTGTCACAAACTATCATAACTATTCTTGTAAGGGCCTATTCATCTTTCCTAAAAATTAATTACTCTCCCAAGAGGTCTTCCATTTAAACCTGAATTCTAAGCCACCTCAGAGAGTTACTCATTTTTCCCCCCAGGTATCTGTCTTATATCCATAACATACACATATTAGTAGACTTTTGTTTGTTTTTCTCTTGCTCATCTATCTTTTACTATAGGGGTCTTGGCTAATAAGAACTCAAAGAGGTAAAGGAAAAATTTATCTTCCCATATAGTATCACCAGTTTTATTATATTTACTGATATTAACAATAAATGCTATTATTTGTAACAAAATCCATTACTAAGATAAATGTGATTTTTATTTTTGTTTGTTTGTTTGATCATTTTAATCATTTAAATACAAAGCTAGTTAGCCTTAAACTGTCATAGGAACACAGAACTTTAAAAGCAAACAAAAACAAAAACTTTAAAAGCAAACAAAAACAAAAACAAAAACCTAATTTTATTTTCATGTAGGCATTACATATTGTCTTCTTAACCCTTTCCTACCAGGGCAGAAAAACATTTCCCTAAGACAGGGAAATATAAGAATAGGGAGGGATCAATTGGGAAGAGAGAATAGAGATGACGTTGGACATCCAAAATGAACTTGCTATATATCTAGAACTCAGAAGTCAAGTTCTTCTAGTGTTATCAAATAGAGTTTGGAATGATCCAGGTACCTGTGAGTAGTGATCAAAGCCTGGGGGCACCACCTTCAACAGATAGGTACCTGGAAATGTCTCACTACAAGGGAAGGAGAGTTACTTTCTAGAAATCAGAGAAAAGCCAATAATGTCAATGATAAAGAAAGGAAGTAATATATTGGCTACAAATTACTGCTGACTTGAAAAACAAATGTATTAGTGTCTGACAAGAGGGAAATATTGGCAAAAGCTACTTTTGAGAAGTAGTGAGAAGAACCAAGTATGAATTTCACTTGTTAGAGAATTTCACTTGTTAGAGAAAAAGGTAGAGTTGAGAGGACATTATAACATTAAAGAAGAAGGAAGGTAACTTTGTTTAGATGTAGACCAGAAAGAACATTAAAAGTTAAAGAGGTGGGGCACCTGGGTGGCTCAATGGGTTAAAGCCTCTGCCTTCAGCTCAGGTTATGATCCCAGGGTCCTGGGATGGAGCCCTGCATCACATCATCAGCCTCTCTACTCAGCAGGGAACCTGCTTCCCTTCCTCTCTCTGTGTCTGCCTCTGCCTACTTGTGATCTCTGTCTGTCAAATAAAATAAATAAAGTCTTAAAAAAAAAAAGTTAAAGAGGAAGGGATGGAGATATAGAGCAAGAGAAAGACATAATTAATGGAGGCAAGTGACGGTGAATGATAGTGATCATAATCCGAAGAAAATGGTACCAAGGTTGACTTTTATACCCAAGAAAGCTAATTTGTCCATGAAAATTAAAAGGAATGGTAGATGTAGAAGGTGTAGACTGAGATTTTTTACTTTGTTGACCTTTATTCTTTACTTATTTGTTTGCTTTTCTGTAAAGTAAGAGATGAGTACTGCTATATGAGACGTTGAAAGATATAGAACAAAGGACTCAGGAAACTGATAAAGTAGTTGAAACAGCTGCTAGGATTTTGTGAGAAGTGCTGAAACGGAGACTTAGAGAAAGTTTACTACAGCATCCAGGGAGTGACTGTACTTTCATTTCAGAGGACAGGTAAAAGCTCTTTCAGAACCAGCATGCCACATAGCTCCAAGAAAGTCAATGCAAATTTGATTGGTTTCACCCTTTTCATTTTTTTAACTCAATTTCACATTTTTTTCCTATTCATTTATTATTTGGTCTGGAAAAAATGATTCCTTGCTACTCATGCATTTCAAGAACAATGAATGAAGGTACACATGAAGATCAGAGGAGCTAAAACAAATCAAGTGCGAGTATTTCTACACTGTTTAAGATCTAGTTGAAGCCAACTTGTAGGTTTATATAAGTGGGACCTTAACTTATAAAGATCATTCCAAATAAATTGGTAGGTACAATAATTCACTGAAAATTGTTCCTGAGTTATTGCATGCTATTGCTGACCACAAAGAAAAACAAAAAAAACAAAAACCTCAAGTCAGCAACTTGCGGTTAATGTCCCCTTGCTTTATGTTCCTCTAACTATTTAATTTTTTTTCTGGATGGCACTCAGAGTGATATTAAGCTTTTATGATTTTTTCCAGATGATTCATGTCTTCTACTTATCAAACAATTTGTTGTTATTTCATATTATTGTTTAAATGGGAATAATTTGAAAGATGCTTGAGAAAGGATGTGTGTGTTTTATTAATAAGAACAGCAGCACAAACTGAACTGGTCAGTTACTATCTCTTTTTATTTATATAGCACCTTGCCTCAAATATTTTGATTATTATCTGTACTAAGGTTCTAGCTATAAGTCTCTGTTCCTTACTTTGCATTGTATAATCCAGCTTTGTTTTTTGATGATCCTTGTGATGAGAAACATTATATGGAATATGTTAATAGCCAACAGAATTTTTAAAAACTGGTTGGAACTCTATGCTAAAAATTTACAATGACTTTCTTTGACGAGCACTGACATAATGATAGAGATTCTGCTAATAAAGAATTTCATAATTAAGGAAGTTATAATTTGCTAACAGGGCTCACAACAGCTGCCTGTGGAATAAGACAATATGCTTTTCCTCTCCCTACTGGGCCTAATTCCCCAGTAACCTTATTGAAAATGTGCATGGGCTACAAAACTAAAGATTAACTGTCCAGGGACCTGCTTCCTGGAGCTTATTTGAAGATTAAATCAAATGGCAGGCAATATATATTTGGTAATACGGCTTTGTTGCAGTCTTTTCCCATGTAGTGGTAAGTGTAATAGAAGGAGATGACACTTTATAGCTGTTTAAAAAAAAAAGCTATATATTTTTCTAAATGTGAAATAGTTTTGTTCTCATGCTGAAATCAAAATGAATAATTTATTTCTTCATAACCCAAAGCATCTTCTGCTTTTTGAACACATAATAAGAATCTCTAATTACAAATTATACATAATTACAATTGTTCAGGCTTTTAAAAGGTGATTATTATCCATTATCTATTTATTTCATAACAAATGCCACTGAAGGTGTGAAAGATGCATTTAAAATGCCAACTGAGATATTGCAACATTTTAATTAATAGGAGGCAGTTCAAATATATATTTAAAAACATAGCTTTTAAACTATGCATTAGTAAATGGATTTCTACTTAACAAATCAAAGAAAGATGGATGAAGATGTTCTGCTTTTAAAAATACTATATTTAGCATGCCTATGCAGAGACACTGAAGTGTGATTTGTCCTCATAGCAGACATCTGAAGAACAAGTGACATTCTTACAAAAATCCATATTGGTGATGTATTTAATTACAGAGCTGATTGAAATTGACAGCTTTAGTGACCTGCGTTTGCACTTGTGGTGATTGATGTATGCTTCAACTCTGGTTACTTTTAAACCAATTCACATATTGCTCAATACTATAATATCATCCTGTCAAATTGCAAACTCCATTTTTACAAGTGTGGGGACTGGAGAAAGTGCATGTTTAATTAAAGTGAGATAGAGATGAATTGTTTAAAAACACCTATACAACTGTTAAACTGAGACCACTGTTATTTGAAAGCAGACTGAGAGAAAATTCAATACACTTACTCAGGCATTTATGTTCCTAGAGTCATGTTTGCTCTGAGAAAATATATTCCTGGCTGCCATTGATGATTAAGAAAGAGGTCTCAGAAACTTAGGCTGCTGTCTCTAAAGCTCTGTTTTCCTAAATATGATGTCAGCCTTTAGAAATAATAAGTAAAAATGAATGAATGAATGAATGAACGAATGAGTCTCAGAGCAAGGAGGGACCTTAATGATCTTGTAACTCCAATCCTGTTTTTCCTGCTTGTGTTTTTGTTACTTAGGCTAGATAGCTGCTACCCAGAAAGGTAATTTGTTTGCATACGAGTACAGTATTGTTTTCAGTGTCTAAAACTGAGGGTAAAATGCACATTTTTTCATTCCTAGTTCAATGTACTTTTATACAACATGGATTTTCCTCCTCCAGACATCTTTTACTCCTTGATCCCTTTTTGGGTGTGGACATATTAAAAGTATAGCCTTTATCACTGAGTGATCTACTTTGGTTTAGGCACTTCCAGTGACATCTTTAATTATAATTAATAAGATATATGTATGTTAAATTAAAATAGACTTCTTGACTGTCAGAGTGATAATGAACTGATCTGATCTCTCTTCGAACTCTCAAGGGAGGTTGTTGCATGTCCATTGTTAAGAATAAACACCTACAAAATTTGGATGGTTTATACAAACATGCAGAAAGATAGCTGAGTAGAATGATCTTCTAGTCTTCTTCCCAGATACAGACATTTATGTCAGAATTAAATTAATCATTTCAGTGATACATAGTAGTTTTTGACACTGTAAGGTTCGCTGCTGATTTTTAAAATATACTTCACTCAGAAAATATTAAAAGTATATAAAAATCCAAAAGGACAGAAAAAATAGGTAAACATGTCAGAAGTTGATAGATACCAGCAATTTTTTTGAAGATTAAAAAAAAAAGAAGTCAAAACAATTGAACCAAAGAATGTAATAAAATGGCTTAAATCATGATCCTAACTACTCAGGGTAATTCAGTTCCATCCCCAATATTTGTTGGTTTCCTTAAGATATGATGAATTAGAGGGATGCCTGGGTTGGTGCAGATGGTTGAACCTACAACTCTTGGTTTCAGCTCATGTCATGATCTCATGGTCATGGGATTGAATCCCATATCAGGCTCTGTGCTCAGCAGGGAGTCTGTTTAAGATTCTCTCTCCCTCTCCCTCGGCCCCTCCAGTTTATGTACTCTTTCTCTGAAAATAAGTAAATCTTAATTCTTATCCCTATCACCTCAGAATTTCTACTTCCTATTTTAATTCTTCATGTAGCAACTCATCTTCAACAGTATTCCAGTTCATTCCATTTATTGACCTGCTTTCATTTTCATCCTCTAAACTATTTTGGAATTATATGACTGCATGACATGGAAAATGGCAGAAGATGACTAAAAATTAAATATTAAGCATTGTGCATATTTTAATCACCCCATACCAGATTTGACTATGTTTCTACTCAAGACTCTATTTGTCACCTTATTTTGAGGGTCCACTCCCTATTTCTGCTAAGAACTCTTTTCATTTTGTCCTCTTCACAGTTGAGTCTCCTATTTTTTTCTATACTGGAATGCCATAAAAACAAGAATTCAAGATACAATTTATGTAAAACATTATTTCTTTCTTCCAATTTTTCTCATTGTCTGATTACTTATCAAAAAGTAATTCAAAGATAAATCATACTAAAATGATAAACTGGACAAAACTATCAATTCTCATCTTTTCCTCAAATTTCCCCCACTTCTCTCAGAAAATATTTAAGTAAAGTATATAAAAATCCAAAGGACAGAAAAAAATAGGTAAACACGTCAGAAGTTGATAAATACCAGCAATTTTTTAGAAGATTAGAAAAAAGAAGAAGAAGTCAAAACAATTGAACCAAAGAACGTAAAAGTGATAGACACCAGCAGGAGCCATGCAGATTTAATTCATGGGTCTCTAAAAGAGTTTAAGAAATAAAGGTATCAGGTTCTATGGTAGGTAGATGGATAGGTAGATGGTCAAGCATGGTCTCATTTATAGAATAAAGAATTTTAATAAGGAAAGAACTTAATAGAGGTTGTTAGTTTCTTACACAGTTATTGGAAGGGATGGTGAAACAATTCTAGATGTGGCCCTGCAGGAAGGATTATCAGACTAATAAAGAAAAGAAACTCCAAGGGCATTGTCTGTGAAGTGTCAGTGAAGTTATGAGCTCGAGAGCATACCCATATTGCTTCTTGCAATCCTGCCACAACTACTTCTTTGTATTTAGGAAGCTAGAGAATAGACAATGGGATATTGCTACACAGAATTCCCTTTTTCTATAACCATGCACGTCAAGAGAAACTACTAAAGATACCAGAAGAATGGCCACTGCCTCACTTCTACCTTCCAAACCACACACCTCTAATTTGTGTAGCGAGATTCATATAGTGAATCTTAGAAGGAGGGTGTGATGAGATTAGGTAGTCAATCGACACTGTCTCCTTCAGTAGGGTTGAGGCATAGAATTAAAGACAGATTGTAAACATGGCATATTTTATGGGATCATTAAAATCACAAATTTTCCCTCTTCACTATAGGCGACCAGGTGATTACCCACTGTATACTCAAACAAGAGAAGATACGTTTATTTTTCTGGAGTGTTGAAGGATATTTGAGGTAAGTGGGTGCCATGAATAGCAACAGTCTGTACTGTACTGAAAAGAGAGGAATCCAGTCTAGTGAATAGTGAGATTCCCAACCTCATCCTACAAACAAAAAAAAAAAAAAAAGAAGAAGAAACCATGCATAAGATTAAAAATGATAAGGATCTGGGTTGCATCAGACTCTCAAATTAACCCTGCAGATTTGGTGACAGTGGTACATTGACAGAAATCAGTTTTTAATATAAATTTCTATAAATGATCACTCAGGTGTGAGGGTAACATAAAGATATTTAGGGGGTGCCTGGTTGACTAAGTTGGTTGAGCAACAGACTCTTGATTTTGGCTTGGGTCATGATCCTAAGCTTATGATATCAAGTCCCACATTGGGCTACAGGGAGTTGGCTTGGCATTCTTTCCCTCTGCTTCTCCTCCCAGTCCCTCTGCTTCCCACTCTCTCTCTCTCTCTCAAATAAATAAATAAATATTTTTATAAAGGTATTTATATACAAATATATAAAATACATATAAAAATATGTATAAAATATATTTTATAAAAGGCATTTTCAGACATGATGAATTTTAAAAGTCTACCTCTTGTAACCTTTTCTCAGCAAATAACTGGAGAATGAGTTCCAACAAAATAAAGGATAAATACAAGGAATACAAAGTTATGGAATTCAGAAAATAGGAGGTATATGAAAGGAACATTTGAGAAGTCCTCTAAGAGCTTTCCAAGAGTTCTAGCTAGCCTGAAGAGCAATGAGGTCAGATGAAATGAGAACAGAAAGATTAAACACCCCTATTGTATCAGAAAGCAAGCAAGCAAGTAAGAAAGAGCAGAAGAGAAAGGGAGAGAGAAGGGGGAGGGGAGGAAATAAAAGGAAAGTGATGGGAGGAAATAAAAGGAAAATGATAAATTACCTGATGTAATGGAGAATATTAAGGTTCATTCTTCTAGTCTATCCTACAATGTTGGAATAAATTAATCAGAGGCATATAGCAAATACATGGAAAAATAAGAGTAGGTTTTTAATTTCATGGAAAACTAAATGCACTATATATGTAAACATTATGGCTGACCAGTATTAAAATTTTTGATTACATAAAGTGTAAATAGTGATTGAAAAAAATACTGATTCTTTTTTAATACTGAGAAGATTTAGGGAAGAGAGCTGTGTACATACTCATGTAGATATAAAATTGTTAAATTCTGTATTCATTTGGATATGATTTTAAAACATCTGGGATTATAATTTATAAGAAAAAAAGATAGCTGTAGATGTATGTATGTAGATATATATGTACATATATCTACATATATGTAGATATATGAAGCAATACAAACAGTAAAGACTAAATTGAAGAGTATTCTATCCTAGGAGTAGGCTGTGGTAAGGAAATGTGGTAGAAGAGTGGTTTTTTTGCAACTTTTTAAAATAGCTGAATTTTAAAACATAAAAGATTACTTAGGTTACAGTTTAATTATACAATACAAATTCATTAAAGAATAGCTGAACAATAAAGAAATGTTTAAAGGAGATAATGAAACATAAAATCCACTCAGTGATAATCACTAAAAACAAGCTGGTAAGTATTCTCTTTTTTTTTTTTTTTAAAGATTATTTATTTGACAGAGAGAAATCACAAGTAGACAGAGAGGCAGGCAGAGAGAGAGAGAAAGAGAGAGAGAGAGAGAAGCAGGATCCCTGCTGAGCAAAGAGCCTGATGCGGGACTTGATCCCAGGACCCTGAGATCATGACCTGAGCGGAAGGCAGTGGCTTAACACACTGAGCCACCCAGGCACCCACTGGTAAGTATTCTAAAGCTTTTTGTACACCAGTATGTGACATCGATACATATATTTCTATACTTTATTCATAACATGTCCACCTGTCATTTACTAAGTTAGTTTCAAGAATGTACTTTGGATATTGCAAAGTATTTTATGGAATTATGTAGATGTCCTTTTATACTTAGGTTATTTCTATTTCTAATCAATCCAAGGGAGTAATCATAATTTCTTTATTAAACATTTTCAAAATAATACATAATTAAATTTTCTTCATAACAGTTTTTATAGCTTTTATTAATAAATTTTTAAAAACTTTTTATTAAGATAATTTTGGGGACAGTTTTAGGTTCACAGCAAAATTGAGGGGAGGGTACAGAGATTTCCCATACTCCCACTATCCATGCACATGTATAGTCTCCCGTATTATCCACACACATATCCAGAGGGATACATGTGTTACAGTTGATGAACCACCATTGACACATCATAATCACCCAAAGTACATAGTTTTCTTTAGGGTCATTCTTAGTGTTATACACTCAATGGCTTTGGACATGTATAATGACATGCAGCCATCATTTTAACAATCCCCCCAAAAATGGACTAAATAACAAACACCTCACCAAAGAAGATATGCAGAGGGAAAATAAACATATGAAAAATGATACACATTATATATCATCTGGGAAATGCAAATTAAAACAATGAGATACCATTGCTATTTGAATGGTTAAAATTAAGAACACCTTACATCACCAAATATTGATGAAGTTATGGAACAATAGGAACTTGCATTCATTCCTGATGGGAACACCAAATGAAACTGCCACTTTGGAGGACAGTTTGATGGTTTCTTATAATATTAAACATAAGCTTGCTGTACAAATTAACAACCAGCATCTTTTGTAGTACAAAAGGCTTTGATCTTAATGAAGTCCACCTTACCTACCATGTCTATCATGGATCATGTCTTTGTTGTTCTAGCTAAAAAGTTACTGTCATATCCAAAGTCATCTAGGTTTTCTTGCCCATATTCTAGGAATTTATAGTTCTGTCCTTTAAATTTGAGTCTGGTTTGAGTTAATTTTTATGAAAAGTGGAAAGTCTGCATCCAGATTTAATTTTTCATATGTGGATGTCCAATTGTTCTAGCACCATTTGTTAAAATGTCTGTTTTTGCTCCATTTTATTACATTTTCTCTTTGTAAAAGACCAAGTGACTGTGTTTATGTGGGTCTATTTTGGGACTCTATTTCACTCCACTGATCTGTTTATTCTTTCACCAATACCACAGTCTCCTTTATTGTAATTTCATACTATTTCTTGAAGTATAGTAATGCCAGTACCCCAACTTTGTTCTTTTTCTTCAATATTGTGTTAGTTATTCTGAGTATTTTGCCTGTACATGCAAATTTTAGAATTTTCCAGTATTTACAAAATAATTTGTTGACATTTTGATTGAGATTGCATTGAATTTATAGACCAATATGGGAAGAATTATCATCTTGACAATATTGAATCTTCTTATTCATGGACATGGAATGTCTCCATTTTTTTATTTCTTTTTTTTTTATTTTGTTCATCAGAATTTTTACTTCTCCTCATACAGATTTTGTACATATTCTGTTAGCTTTATACCTGAGTGTTTAATTTTTTGGTGGTACTATTATGAATGGCATTAAGTTTAAATTTCAAATTCCATTTGTACATTGTTACTCTATAGGAAAGCAATTGACTTTTGTATATTAACCTTGTATGGTGCAACCTTACTATAATTGCTTATTAGTTCTGGGAGTTGTTTTGTTTTTGTTTGTTTTTCCCGTCAGTGCTTCGGGATTTGCTAAATAGATAATCATGTCATCTGCAAACAAAGTTTTATTTCTTTCTTCCCAATTTGTATACCTTTTATTTCCTGTTCTTACATTATTGCATTTAGCTAGAATTTCCTGTATGATATAAAAAATGAGTGTGGAAGGGACATCTTTGTCTTATATCTAATGTCAGTTGCAAAGTTTTGAGTTTCTCACCAATATTTATGATTTTAGCTGTAGATTTTTTTTTTTTGAGATATTTATCAAGTTGAGGAAGTTCCTCTCTATTTCTAGTGTTGAGAGTTTTTACCATGAACAGATACTGGATTTTGTCAAATGCTTTTTCTGTCTATATGTGTCAATATGATCATGTAACTTTTCTTTTTTTTTTAGTTTCTGATGTGATGGATTACATTAACTGAATTTCAAATATTAATGCAGATTTGTGAGCCTAGGATAATTCTATTTGGTTGTGGTATATAATTCCTTTTATACATGATTGGATTTGATTTTATACTATTTTGTTGAGTATTATTATGTTTATGTTCATGCAATATATTCCTCTGTAATTTTCTTTTTTTATGTTTTGGTACTAGAATAATGCTGGCCTTATAGTGTTCCCTCTGCTTCTATACTCTAAAAGATATTATAGAGCATTATTATAACTTATTCCTTAAGTAATTGGTAGGAAGGGGAGCCTGGGTGGCTCAGTGGGTTAAAGTCTCTGCCTTCGGCTCGGGTCATGATCTCAGGGTCCTGGGATCGAGCCCCACATTGGGCTCTCTGCTCAGCAGGGAGCCTGCTTCCTCCACTCTCTCTGCCCGCTTCTCTGCCTACTTGTGATCTCTGTCTGTCAAATAAATAAATAAAATCTTTAAAAAAATTTTTTTGGTAGGAAGAACTCACCAATGAACCCAACTGGACCTGGTGCTTTCTGTTTGGGAAGATTATTACACTGATTTTTTAATAAGCCTTAATTAACGCAGGTCTATTCAGATTGTCTATTTTTCTTCTGTGAGTTTTGAATATTCTCTCTTCTAAGAAATTGGCCTATTTCATCTAAGTTATCACATTTATAGAAATAGAGATGTTCATAATATTCCATTATCTCTTTTATGTCCATACCGTATACAGTGGCATCTTCTCTTTAATTGCTGACATTATCAGTGGTGTCCTCTCTTTTTCTTAATTTGCTAGGGACTTACCAATTTTATTGATCTTTTGAAGGAATCAGTTTTTAGTTTCACTGTTTTTTTTTCTATTTATTGTTTTCAATTGTATAGATTATTGTTCTAATTCTTATGTTTATTTTCTTCTTCTTACTTTGGATTCAATTTTTTTTCAAGTTTCCAAAGGCAGGAACTTAGAAGACTAATTTTAGATGTTTGTTTTTTTCCAATATATGTGTCCAATACATATATTTTCCAATATATATATTCATTGCTATATATTTCTTCCTAAGCTCTGCTTCCACTGCTGCTGACAAATTTCAATAAGTTATAGTTTCATTTTCACTTAGTTCAAAATATTTTAAATTTCTCTTGGGATTTCTCCTTTGATCCATATGTTATCTGGAAGCATGTTGAATTTCCACATATTTTATGATTTTCCAGTTATCTTTACATTATTGATTTCTTTTTGAATTCCACTGTGATCAGGGAGAAGACATATAATTTTTATTCTTTTAGATTCATTAAGATGTTTTATGGTCCAGAATGTGATCTATCTTAGTGAATGTTCATGATTGCTTGAGAAAACTGTATTCTGCTGAAGCAGTCTATACATATCCAAGATATCTCATTGACTGATGGTGTCAGCAGCATACATACTGATTTTCTGCTAGCTATCTGTCCCTTTTTGATAGAAGGATGCTAAAGTCTTCAATTACAATAGTGGGCTAATCTATTTTATCTTTATAGTTATATTACTTTTTGCCTCACATAATTTAATGCTGTGTTATTAGGTGTAGATGCATTAAAGATTGTTATGTCTTCTCAGACAGTTGACCCCTTATCATTATATAATGCCCATCTTTATCCCTGATAATATCCCTTGTTTTTAAGGATACTCTGTGTGAAATTAATATAGCTACTCGTGCTTTTTTTTTAAATTATTGTTAGCATGGGATATCTTTCTCCATCTGTTTACTTTTGATCCATATGTGTCTTTATATTTAAAGTGGGTATCTTATAGATGCCATAGATAGTTGGGTCTGGTTTTTTGATACACTCTGATCATCTCTGTCTTTTAATTGGTGCATTTAGATCATTGATGATCTTTGATACAGCTGGATTAATATTTACCATATTTATTTCTGTTTTCTACTTGTTGTTCTGTTCTTTGTTCTTATTTTTATCTTATTTTTATCTTCCATACCTGTTATTCTGTTGTGATTTTAATTTAGATTTTGTATGATTTCAATCGTGATTTAACTTTATGACTCCTTTTTCTCTCCTTTTTATTTTATCAGTTATTTTTTTAAAAAACTTTTTTAGTGATTGCTCTAGAGTTTACAACATACATAATTAATCCAAATCCGCTTTCACATAACACGATATCACTTCATGACTAGTGTGGCTATCTCTCATATAAATATATGAGATAATAATTATCTAAAAAAATATAAAATAATTACCTAAAATAATCCTAATGCATCCATTTCATCTCTTGTTTCATGCTGTATCTTATTTCACTTTCTATAAGCATATAAATATATATGACATATGCCTAAGCAAACAATCAAATACCCTGCTGTTATTACTTTGAACAAACTGTTATCTGTTAGGTCAGTTAAAAATAAGAAAGTTAAAAGTTTTTATTTAACCTTCACTTATTCCTTTTTCTATGGTCATCTTTTCTTTATGTAGAGCACAGTTTCTGTCCTGTATATTTTACTTCTTTCTCAAGAACTTCTCTTAACTTTCCTTGCAAGGCATGTCTATTGGTGACAAATTTCTTCAGTTTTTGTTTGTTCAAGAAAGTGTTTGTTCCCCCTACACTTTTGAAAAATTTTACAGGGTAGAGAAATCTAGGTTGGTGAGGTTTGTTTTTCTCTTTCAAAACTTCAGATTTTTCACTCCATTCTCTTCCTGCTTGCACAGTTTCCGAGGGAAATCAGATTTAAACGTATTTCAGAATGTTTTCTTTATTTTTTCTTTTCTGTAGTTTGAAAATAATATGTATAGGTTTAGGTGTTTTTGTTTTTCTTTTGTTTTGGCATTTATCCTGCTTCATGTTCTCTGAACTTTCTGTATTTGTGGCCTGACTTTAATTTGGGAAAATTCTCATTGTTATTGTTTCAAATATTTCTTCTGTTCTTTTCTGTCTTTCTTCTTCTCTGATATGCCCATATATGTGCATTACACCTTTTGTGGTTGTTCCAAACTCCTACAATATTCTGTTCCTTTTTTTTTTTTTTTTTCTTCAGTCTTTGTGCTCTTTACTGTTTGGTTTTCTAGAATTCTGTTGATGTATCCTGTAGCTCAGAAATTCTTTCCTTAGCTGTGTCCAGACCATTAAAGGCATTCTTCCCTTTATTTCAGTTATTTCAGTGTTTTCTCTCTAGCATTTTTTTTTTTTTTTTTGGTTCTTTCTTGGGATTTCCACATCTCTGCTTACATAGCCCATCTTTTCTTGCATGCTACTTTATCCTTGAGTCCTTACTATATTGATAATAGCTGTTTTAAATCCCCTGTCGGATGATCCCAATATCCCTGCCATGTCTGGTTCAGATGCTTTCTCTTTTTCTTCAAATTGTGCTTTTTTGCCTTTCGGTATGTCTTTTAATTTTTTTCCCCCTTGGTAGTTCAACACGATCTACTGAGCACAAAGAACTGCTATAAATAGGCTTTTTGTAATGTGCTATGAAGTGTTGGGGAAGGAAAAGCATTCTATAATCTTAAGATTAGGTCTCAATCTTTTGTGAGCCTATGCCTCTGGACCCAGAGCTTTACAAGGGTTTTTTCCAGTTTTTCTCCCCCATTAGGTGAGGCAGGATGGATAGAGAGGACTGGAGTTGGGCATTTTCCTCCTCTAGGACATTTAGGTGCTGATAATACCCTAGCAAGTTAGGGTCTAGTTAAGTAGTTTCCCCTGATGGCAGGTCTTGTTAAGAACAAAATGCTTTAATTTATTTGGAAATGTTTCTTTCTCTGCTTTCTCTGCTAGAAGCATAAGAGCATCCCCCCACCCCCACCCCCAGATATTTAATGTAGGGGCCTGCTGTGCTCCTGGAAGTAAATCTTATAATATTCTGGGGACAACCCCCTTCTGACTATATCCCCTTGAAATTTTTAATTCTTATTACATTTGTCCACCCTGAGCGTCATATAATTCAACTCAACTACAGTTTGGATTTTCCTACCTGACATTGGTTCCTGGAGTAGTTTCTGCTTGTGCAGCTCTACTCTGGTAAGCTGTGACTCCCTATATTCATTCGCCTATCTCTCCAATCATGGGGGTAATGGTTTGTCCTGTGTCCTCTTCTCTATTCCAGATCCATGAAGAGTTGTTTTTTCATTTATTCAGGTTTTTACTTGTTAGGATGGAGTGGCAGTGTCTAAGCTACTTGTAGAACCAGAAACTGGACTTCCATGATAGTTTAACATAGCCAACATTTAACATCTAACATACCCAACCCATCTGAATTTATTTCCTCAAATGTGAGGTGCAGCACTAACTTCACTCATTTACAAGTAATTAAGTAATACTCCATAAAGATTATTGAATAGTTCACATCTCCCTGCTACTTTATAATTCTTTCCTTATAAAATAAATATTTGCATATTTTCAGGTATGATTCTACCTATAGTGAGAATTTTATTTTTGTTTTTGTCTTCAGTCTGTCTTATTTATATATCTCTGTATTTCTAATTTGTTTATTCTTTTAATTTTGCTTTATAATATAACAACTCTAGTAAAATGTTGAAATGGTAACAGTGGCATGCATGAAGTTTTCTCAATTTCAGAGTATAAATTTATAAGAGTTTACTATAAATGAGATATATGTTAGAGAATTTTATAGAAATAATATTTCAAATTAATAAAATGTTCTTTTATCCCTGCCTTGCTATGAGTATTTATTATGGATACATGTTAATTTCTTCATTGGCTTTTACCACCAATTAAAATGATCATGATGTTTTCTCTTTTATTGTTATCATAGCAAATTTTACTGTTTTTCAGTTGTTAAGCCAACCTTATATTCTTAGGATAACTTGGTCTTGTTATATTTAATATTTTTTTAATATATCACTAGATTAATAGCTAATATTGTAGTCTTTAGTTTGAAATTTTCTTTTCCATAATGTCCTTGTCAGTTAGTGTCAAGACCGTGCTGGCTTCATAAAATAGTTTTCAAAATAATTTTTTTCTTTTACCTTTCTCTGAAAGAGCTTGTTACTTTGGTGTTATTTCTTCATTAAATATTTGGAAGAATGCACTCGTAATCAGCTGTATTTGGAGATTACATCAATGGAAAATTTTAAAATTACTCATTCAGTTTCTTTAATATTCTGTTATATTACCATTCAGGAGTCTTCTTTTTTCAGAACTCTCACTTGTTTTTTACTAGAAATTTGCATATTTTATTTAAATGTTAAAATCGATTAAATAAATAAGTTATATAAAATCATCTTATCCATTTAATGTCTATAAGATTTATATTGATACTCCTTTGTGATATCCATTTACGATATTATATATTTATTCCTCATTTGCCTTTTGTCTCTTGTTTTCTTTTTGGTTGGTCTTGAGAAGAATGTATTGTGTTAGATTTATCCGTGTCTTAAAAAGTCAAATATTTATTGATTTTCTCTATTGTTTGTCCCAATTTGTTTGTATATTATCTATGTTCATTATTTCTATCCACTTTATTTCCTTTAGCTTAGATTGCAATCCTAATTTTTTGAAAGATGTTTATTTTAATTTAAATTAATTAAAACATTTTCTAATATAGTTATTAAAGGCTATTAGTTTCTTTAGAAGCACTGGTATAATTGCATCTCACCTTTGTATATGCCATATTGTTGTTAAATTTACTTCAAAAAGTTAATTCTATTTTGATTTCTTTTTGACCCATGAATATTCTTCATATTCTTAATTTCCAAACATTCAGGATCTTTCTATTTTTCGTTTAATTATTAATTTCTAGGTTAACTTTAATATGGGTAATATACATTATTTTATTATTTTAGTCCTTTGTTGTATATGGTATGTTTCAGCAAATTTTGTCACTGTGCTTATACATGGAAAGATAAACTTATTTTTTCTCTTTTCTTTGTTTTTTTTGGGGGGGTGCTGTTTACCAATACCAACTTTTTTTTTTTTTTAAGATTTTATTTATTTATTTGATAGAGAGAGATCACAGTAGGCAGAGAGGCAGGCAGAGAGAGGGGAAGGGAAGCAGGCCCCTGCTGAGCAGAGAGCCCAATGCGGGACTCGATCCCAAGACCCTGAGATCATGACCTGAGCCGAAGGCAGCGGCTTAACCCACTGAGCCACCCAGGCGCCCACCAATACCAACTTTTTAAAGTGTTGCTCAAATCTTCAATATTTTTGTCTGCTTTTTCTTTTTTTGTCAGTTGCCAAAAAGATGGTATGTTAAAATCTCTGCTGTCTTTAATTATGGGTTTGTCTATTTCTCCTTTTGGGCTTTTTTTTTTTTTTTTAAATAATTGAGGCTATGTTTTTAGATATTCTACAGTTTTAGAAATTTTCATACATTTTTGTGCTTTGTTATTTTTCCTATAATAAAATTTCCTTCTTAATTTGTAGTAATGCTCCCATCCATAAAGTCTACTTTGTGAAATAGAAGTTTTGTTATTTGATTTTCTTTTACTTAGTATGTATATTGTAAACAATTTTCCTATTATTTTATTTTCTTGTTATTTATTTTTTCTTTAAGGAATATTTGTTATAAAAACACAATTGATTTTGATATTTTATTTAGTATGATAAACTTTGTCTTTTTTTTTTTAAAGATTTTGTTTGTTTGTTTGACAGAGAGAGATCACAAGTAGGCAGAGAGGCAGGCAGAGACAGAGGGGAAGTAGGCTCCCTGCTGAGCAGAGAGTCCAATGTGGGGCTCAATCCTGGCCTCAATCATGACCTGAGCTGAGGCAGGGGCTTAACCCACTGAGCCACCCAGGTGCCCCAATTGGATTGTTTTATTTATTTTATTTTTTCTTTAAATTTACTATCTTATTATTGGCTCTCTTTTTCCCAGCTTTCCTGAATTTCTTATTGTCTCCTTTCTTGTTTCTCTAGAATTAGGTACTTTAAGTTGCTATTTCTTTTCTATTGCCTTGCTAGTTATCAACTCTCTAAACATATTTTAAGCTCAGCCTAGATAATACGACATTTATCCCTGGCCTTTTGATGTTTAATACAATTATATTTTTACTAATTTTAATGAAATTCATAGATTGTAGAGCACTTTAACTTTGTTTATCCCCACCATTAAATTATTTTCTAGTGCTCTCATGCATTTTAATTCACATGGATATTTTATTTTTCTCTAATGTCAATATCCTTTAAAATTTATCCATGTGAGTACACTTTTTATTGTTCTTCATTCTTTATAGCATCTACTGAATCATTAATAGAATCCTTTTAAGATTTTTATACTTGTCTTTGATTTTCAAAAAATATACTTTAATTTGATGAGGTATGATTTTGTTATCTTACTTGGAGACTATTGAGATTTTTGAATTTGTGGCTTGGTATCTGTTATCAAACAACAATTCACAGGCACTGGAACTCAAATGACATTGGGTGGTGACTCTTAAGAGAAAGAATTATTTGAGATAAGCCCTATAACTATCCTACCTATGGTCTAGAGACATTATAAGATATGGTACACAGAAACAGACCCCAAGCAAAATCCAGTCATCTCCCTGTATGAGAAGTCAGAATTCAGAATTTAGAGTGAGTCTTTGCTGCCTCATTTTATAGGGCTGAATACCATAAAAGTAAAAGCTGCACAGAGAGTGTTACAGGGACATGAAGTTTTTCCTTGAACTTTAACCTGAGTAGTTATCAGCACATGCATGTAAAGAAACTGCTGAAGTTCACAAAGAGGAATAAATGGAACAATCTTCACATAAGGCCAGGAATTACTTGTGTTCTCATAGCCAGGGTGTAAAAACCTGCTGATTCACAGAGTATCCAGTGAAGGTCTCAGAAATATATGGTCTCAGTAATAGGGAGCGGTGAAGATTAGCCTTAGACTAAAATTTATCCTCAGTCTGCTTAATAAAATTTAAAAGCCTGCTTCAAAGATCAAACTGTTCAAATAAATTCACTCTGTGCCAGAATAAAGCCTAAAGTATTTAAAGATTTTTTTTTTTTTAATTTGAGGTGGATTTAAAGGCACCTATGACTTGAGGCACCTGGTGGCTCAGTGGGTTAAGCCTCTGCCTTCATCTCAGGTCATGATCTCAGGGTCCTGGGATCGAGCCCCATATTGGGCTCTCTGCTCAATGGGGAGCCTGCATCCCCCTCACTCTCTGCCTGCCTCTCTGCCTAACTGTGATCTCTGTCTCAAATAAATAAACAAATATTTAAAGAAACCCATGACTCAAAAAGGTAATAACACAATGACTGACATGTAATCAGAAAAAAAAAAAAAAAAAGGAAAGAAAGAAAGAAAACATTGCCTGTAATGTGGGGGGAAAAAAAATTAATCCCTAGAAACATATTCAAAACACACATATGATAAAATTAGTAGATAAATATGTTAAAACAGCTATTTTATATCTACTGCATATGTTTTAAATATACTCTATATAAATGTACTGTGTAATAGTATACTAATAATATACTATATTATAGTATATTAAGATATTTTATAATTATTCCATATGCTCTGAAAGAGTAAATGAGGTGCCTAGCAAGAATGAAATTTAAGATATAAGAAACACAGATTTCAACAAAAATATTTTTGAGAATTCAAAAAAAATGTGATGTTATTAAAGACAGATAAGTTAATAATCTAACCACTCAATTAAATTTCTTTCTGTATAAACCAGGATCCTGATCACATCTTTCAGTGTATACTCATGTCTAACATCTGTCTTCAGTATTCTTTCCCAATTCAATCACTTATATAATGGCTACTTAGAACTGTTATGATGCCTTCCCTTAATACATTAATAGGTATATAGCAGAGGTAGACTTTCCAGTAGAGAATTGCCATACAAAGTAATAATTGTTATGAGCTATGCATAATATACTCTTGTAGTATGAAAGAGGGCCATCTTGAGTAAGTCACAGGAAGCTTCACAGAGGGTACCATGTTTTAGTGGAACACTTAAGAATAAATTAGAGTTACCCCAAGTAAAATTATGGAAGGGGTGCTTAAAGAAATCTATGCAAAGGTTCAAAGTAGGCAGGATAAAGTAAGAAAAGTTTTAAAGTTTATTTATTTTTTTGAGAGAGTGAGAGAAAAAAGAGAGAGAAAGAGAGAATGAGCCAGGGGAGTTCTCCACTGAGCATGGAACCGCACATGGTGCTGATTACAGGACCCTGAGACCATGACCTGAGCCAAAATCAAGAGTAACTCATGGAAACACTCCAGTGCCCCAGGAGTAAGAGAAGTTTTAGAAATTGTTAGTACTTCAGTGTGATTGAACTTCAAGAGATCCTAAAGATCTGTGGCAAGATATGGGGACTGACAAAATTGGAAAAGAAAAATGATTTTCTATTACTCTAGAGAAATGAAAGATTTCTGTGTCACAATGAAAATAAAAGATTTTAGGCAAAGACATGACATAGTTAGACTTTTATTTTAAAAAACCATTCTGGAATAAATGTGAAGAACATATTATCTAGCGGTATACAGGGAGAAAGGGATAATTGTATAAACAATGAAGTTACATGGGACTTAAATATTTAACTTACAATGCCTTAAGTTCTCACTGGCTGAATGTCTAGAAAATTGCCTGTTGTATATCATTGAGTGGGTATTTATGAGAGTTTTCTAAGGTATCCTTCTTTATATTCTTCACTCAGGTTTTGTCCTGCATCTGTTCCTACCCGTTAATATATATTTGCTTACCATGTGTTGAGGTGGTTTTCCATGGTATGAAAGAAGGGTATAATCCCTTCTTTATAATGAATGTTTAGTCAGTGGCATTCAGTAAAAAGTGAGTTTGGCTATACTTGGTATTTGAACTTATTAGTAAAATTTCTAGTATTTGCAAAACATCATCATTCCCCAAGATTTCCCACTGGCATGTGGGCAACTGAGTTATGATAGATGAGTCATGATAGATTTTATCATTAACAAATTTCTAGTCCTAGAACTAACCCTTCTTGAGAAGAGGTCCTCAGGTTGATTCTAGGTCCCAGTTATAATCCCAGACTTAAGACAGCAGAAAGCATAAAAAGTGCATGTATATATATATGTATGTATATATATATGTATATATATACAATGTATGTATATATATACATACATTACACACACATATGTATATACACACATATATATAGTTCTATAAAGTTATATAAAATATAATAAAATATGTATTTATGTATAAATGTAAATAAATGTATAAATCAATACAAATAAATATATAAAGGAATTTAGAATATATATAATAAACTTGTAAACAATTATATATAAAAATAAAAATACATAGATCAACATATGTTTTAATTATTCACTAAAATATGCAAATATATATTCTATATAGAATATGTAAAAATACATTTAAAATATTTTATTTCTTGTTTCATCTATAAGTTATTCTCTAAGACCATTTTCTATCTGCCTAAATAATATTCTTTTGTTTTTCTTTATTAATGGTTTGCTGATAGTAAATACTTTCAGCTATTATTTGTATGAAGAAGCCTGTATTTCCCTTTCACTCTTTAAAGATAATTTCACCCATAAATATGTTCTGGACTGGCAGTTATTTTCTTTCAGTACTTTATATATATTTCTAGGTTTTTCTGGATCCATTGTAAATATTGAAAAATCATGTATTTGCTAATTGCTATTTTAAGAGTGACTTTTTCACCTTCTGGATACTTTTTATATATTTTTACTGTTGGGGGGGTGGTTTCTGTAATTTCACTATGTAGATAATAGATTTTTTAAAATTATACTATAATTTTTTGAGCCTTTTAACACTGGATTGGTGTACATTATCCATTTTGGAAAATGATCCATTGTCATCTCTTCAATTATGATCTCTGTCCTTTTCTCTCTCTACTATTATTTTAAAATTTTGTCTAAATATATTATGCCTTCTTCCTCTATTCTCTAGCATATATTCACACTCTTAGTAAGTTCCATTTCTTTCTCTTCACACTTAATTACAAACATTTGAATTTTGTCTTTAACCTTGCCCAACCTTTGTTAAGGTTTCAATTAATTCTTAATTTTAACTTTTGTATTTGTAAATTTGTATTTGTAAAATCTTTCTTTTTTTTAAATTGCCTATGTCAAATTTACACTTTGCTAGTTTATGCTCACATTCCCACACTTGACTCTTGTTTCTTTGTATATAATAAACAGTCTGGTGCCTTTCAAGTATTCTGTTTATTTTTTCTGGTGTGGTCACTCGATAATTTGTCTCCTCAAATGTCTGCTATACAGTCACTTTTTTTACACCTTCTCTGAACATCTGAAAGAAAAAAAAAGCAGAACATGAATGTTTAATTCTTCTCTCCTATATCTTTGTGAACCTTATCTCCCAGGTCATCTCTATTCTATTAAACTGATAATCTGTCCTTCCAACCACTAAAGTAAATATCTGAGATGCCATTCTTTTTCCTTTCCTTTTTCATCCCACACATCTATTAAAGTAAAAAAAAAAAAATTAATGTAACTAATGCAAAAAATATTGATAAGAATAATCTTAATTCAGAATCTAATATGAAGTCATTGGCTACTTATGAGCAAAAGTATGATTTAATCTGTCCTTAAGAGCTTGAATTTGATCTCATTTTAAGAAATAACAGTTAATATTAAAAAGAAAGTAGAGAAAGTAGACTCAGTAAGGAGTTGTTTAGTAACATGCATAAGGAATAATATGGATCTCAATTAGAACAGCATCTAGTACTAAGTGTAGGACTACGATGTAGATGGTGGTGGTAGGATTTAGTTTGCTTGATGACTAATTAGATTATGGAGTCTGAGAAATAAGGTATCTAATGTTTCAGATGTGAGAGACTTAGAGAAAGGCAGTATTGTTAAAACCAGCAAGAAAATTATACAATAAAGTAGATGTTTTTTGAGGGTGTGGGAGAAGAGGACATCTGGGAAATAATTCTGAGTTTGTGTTTTAAATACTATAAGAAATATAGTTTTTAACTATAAGAAATCAGGAACAATAATTTGGAGCTTAGAAATGGAATTTGCCTAGAGATAAAGATGTTGGTGTCCACAGAATTTAAAATAATAATAATAATTCTATGGGTTTCAACAGACTGTTTGAGCATGTTTCAAAAATTTAGAAGACAAAAAAATTCCCCAGTGACATCTGAGCAAAAGAAATGAGAGAAGAATAAGAAAAATGATATTATTATCCTGTAAGTGGGAGAAATAGGGTTTCAAATATTAGAATGTCAGTTGGCATAGGGAAGTTGATTATTGTGAAAACTGAAAATAGTCTTTGCTTGTGACAGTTGGGAATTCTTGATGTGAGAGTAGTCAAGTTGTATTTTGATAAAATTTTCATATTTCAAGTGGTTAAAATTAACATAAGGGCAATTTTTAAAAAAAAATCTTAGACCAAGGAAATGCTTTTCTCCTTGGTTGCCATCACAAAACACCATGGTGAGGTTCTGTTATTGAATTGTGTCCTCCAAAATTCATTATAAAGCCTTAACCCCCATTATGGTCGCTGCAGATGTAATGCATTGAGATAAGGTCATGTTGGGTAAGATAGGCCCCTAATCTGACTGTTTTTGCTTTAAAAAGGGAAATTTGGACATAGGCACACAGGGACACCACCATGAGACAATGAAGCCAGATATCAGGGTGATGCTTCTTTAAGTCAAGGGACATCAACAATTGCCTGCAAACCAGGGAGATGCATAGAATTGATCCTTCCTCACAGCTCTTAGATGGAATCAATTTAGCCAACACTGTGATCTTGGGTTTTTAGCCTCCAAAACTATAAGATAATAAATTTCTGTTGTTTAAATCACCTGGTTTCTCATACTTTGTTATGACAATCTTAGTAAAGAGATACAGATTCCAATGCTATAGAAATTGTGCTGAAAACTGATACCTAAAAACTGAGTAGTAAATGTCTTTCTTTCTGATCTTCAAGTTTGTTTTGATCTTAATCCCCATAATTTGCTTCCAATCTCCTATGACACACCACCTTACTTAGCAAATACTATTACTAATTGAGAGGAAAAAGAGAATACTGAAACTAACTCTCACAGTGCTCTAAACTTTTCATTTCCAAGCATGTGTGAAGACTTGGGTCTACCTCCTTCCTCCTAGGTTGGAATGGAATGAAAAACAAGCCTCGGGGTATGTGGTGGCTCAGTCTGATAAGCATCTGAGTCTTGATTTCCGCTCAGGTCCTGATCTCAGGGTGGAGAGATGGAGCTCAGTGTCAGGCTCCATATTGAGCTTGGAGCCTGCTTAAAATTCTTTCTTTCCCTCCCCCTCTAGATCCCCCCATGCACTTTGTGCATACTCTCCTCTCTCTCAAAAAAGACAAAAAAAAAAAAAAAAAAAGAACAAGAACAAGATCCTCTTGTATCTAGGCCTCATTATAATCACCTCTGTTTTGTTTTTCATTTAAACTTCCCACTTCCTTGGTACCTTGTAGCTACTGCATTTTTTTCCCCTTTGTTTTGAAAATTTCCAAAATTTCTTACTTTAAACTATTGCTCTTTCATTCACATATCTGTCTATAGTTACTACAATATCTAAAGTTTTCTCTGTGTTCAAAACTTTAGAGGAATTTGGGTAAGTTTCTACTTTTTTTTTTCTCATTTCTCATTGCATCTTCAAGTACTTCAACTACCGTAAGTGTATTTTTCAAAAATCACGTGTGACTTTCTTCCTACCTCTTTTGCTGGTCTCGCTTTTTCAAACCAACTTGACTTTTATCATTTATTTATAAGCGTTGCTACTTCTCAGAGCTCTCTTTAGGCTACATCATCTACTTTTAAATCTTTACAGATAAATGGCTTCATTTGTTGAGCTCCATGTCTATAGAACATATATACATCAGTATATCTCAGGAGAAATCTTAGTATATCCCAAATTGAAACCATTATCTAACTCGAAGAAATTTTCCACCTTCGCTTTTTTTTCTGTCTTGGTTAATTGTACTCTCAACTCAATTTTTCCATCTTTGATTCCTCTCATTTCCTCACTTGCCATATCTTACAGGTCACCAAATTTTAGAATATCTCTTTTAATAATGACTACCTTCCTTGCCTAGTTTCTAATACAATAGTGTCAATTATGGCATATGCTGTCTTTCACTTGAACTTTTTTCATGGCATTCTCCCCATTTTAACTGTCTCCTATCTCTGCTCTAAACCTGTGTACATGGCTGCCTTTTTCTGTGTCCTTAAAATGTTCTACATGATCCTAACTCTTACCGAAATATGCATTTTGATCCTCATCTGCATTAATCCGAAACTTATGGGCAGTCATAGAACAGGGAGCTGTGAAACAAAGACAATTTAATCACAACTACCATCAAAGAATTTATAGTCTATAAGGAAGAGAGATAACAGAGATTCATAAACACAAGACTATGAATACTGGAGCATAGTACTTGCATTAAAAGGTCAGAAATGCAGGTTCCTAAGTGTGACCTTTAGCAAGTGACTTGAGCCTCTTAAGGCATCATTTTCTTTTTGTATAAAGTAAAGCTAATGAAATTCCTACTCTATAAAATGCAAGTGAGGAACAATTAGGCTTGATATAATTTCTGTCCTATAATAAATGATCAAAAAGTGTTAGCTATTGGGGTGCCTGGGTGGCTCAGTGGGTTAAAGCCTCTGCCTTTGGTTCAGGTCATAATCTTAGGGTCCTGGGATCGAGCCCCGTATTGAGCTCCGCATCGAGCTCTCTGCTCAGTGGGGAGCCTGCTTCCCTTCCTCTCTCTCTCTCTACCTGCCTCTCTGACTACTTGTGATCTCTGTCAAATAAAATCTTAAAAAAAAAGTGTTAGCTATTAATATTATTAATATTAATGAAACTATTATATAGTAAATAATACTATATAATTATATAATATAGTAATATGCTAATATGTTGTTATAAATCATAAATACTTATTATTAATAAAATATTTATTAATTATTTAGTGTTATAGGTATGATGAGGGGGAAAGTATTATTACAGTGGTGTGGTAGAGACAGCTAGCTGCCCACAGAGTGTTCATCTTCTTTTTCCACTGTGTAGAGTTGTCACTAGAAGATGGGTGCCCAAATGGGAGCTGCATCTCCCAGTCTCCTTGGCACTCAGGTGCAGTTATCTGACTAGTTCTTATTAATGGAATGAAACAGAAACTGATAGTGTCACTTATGAATCAGGGTTTTCAAGAGATGGGTGAAATTCTGCAGTCTTTTTCCTCATTGCCTGGTTGCAAAGAACTAAAAGACCAAATGGCATAATGAAGCTACACAAAAAAGGAGCTACATAATGGAGGGAAAACTGCCAGCTGTTCAAGAACATCTGCATTTGATAAATGACATAAGAAAGAACGTTTACTGTATTATGCCACTGAAATCTTAGGGTTTATTTGCTACAGTAGCAAGTAGTACCCTAAAAATACATGTTGTGTCATTTATTTGGGAGAGGAAATTTTTCTTTACGAAGAGAGAATGTGTAAAAGCCTTCCTGTGTGATGTAATGCATTATCTTCAATGTAAGGAAATACATGGACAAAAATGTCAGGAGCATATTTCTGGCAGAAAACTATGTGTTTATAAAAAGTTAAATAATATTTGACTTAGAGAATCACAATAGTTTGGTAAGGTTACAGTGAGTGTTAACAGTAAAAAGAGGAGGTATGATTGGACAAGAAGAAGCCAGATTATACAGGGCTTAGAATTGTGGGCTACAAAGTTGATAAGGATAGAGAGAAATATAGAAAAAAATTAGAAAAAGCATATCTTAAAAAAATAATAACATTTAAACAAAGAATATTTTAGAACAATAGCTAGACAGTAAATGGGCCATTTACTAAGCAATTTGGGTGCAGGCTATAGATTTTAGAAACCACAATTTATGCTTAAGTAGGCACCTGTTATATACCAAATCTTGAGCAGTAGGACTTACACTGGTCAGCCACAACATAAAAACTGGTTGAATCAAATCTTCCATCCATACTGTACTATTTGGCCAAATACCTTCCCTAACATTGACCATTGAGACTAACATGACAAAACATTGTCTGTCATCCCTAGATTCATCAGTCAGCTTATTATAATTCTAGTAGCATTTTCATAATGATCTCTACATCCTTCTAGCTCAGACTGAATGTTCCTTGAGTATTCTGTTTAGTTTTTTGCCTTTTGGAGAAATCTTACCTCCCCTTCTTGATTAAAGTTTATTGTGTTTAAGGAGTCATGGGGGAGGAAAGAAATGGTAACAAAACCTAATTAACACATATTTTCTAAGTAAATAAAATATTTTGTAATAGATGAAGATAAGTCACTGTTAGAGATATGTAAGTAGATCAGCTCAAAGAGAGATGTCCTCTCTATATACACCAAAACCATGTTGAGACAACAGTCTATTTTTAGGCTACAAACATGCCAGCTGTATCAGTTGTATTGGTTGTAGATGAGAGAGCTTTTAAGTGAATTTATCTCACCTGGTGTTTCTATATGCAGTTTTTTGATTCTGCATTAAATGAATAATTGGATGGCTGGGGTCCTGGCAACTCATTTGTGGAGGTAACAGATATGAAAAGTATTGTTTTTATGAAATAATGGCTTTAATTGTCACCTACTATAATGTAGTTATAATGACTTAAATCTGTGCTAATCTTCCTCACTAGTTCAGAAGCAGAATGGTGTTTCATTCATCTTTATATCTTAAATACCTTACTCTGTGTCATGGTAAGCAGTCTATAATCAGTTATTAAGTACAGGAATGATTAAATGAGTGAATACTGTGTATTTGGTTAGTGGTTGTTATCAATAAATTCCATTCATGACACAGTTATTAGTGTTTAAACAGTCTTGATCCAAACCACAGGCTAAAATGATAAGATCATAGGTCTTCATGAAAAAAAGAATCGTAGTGGTCAGCACTCCAAATCCCCCCACCCTACCTTTTTTTTAAAGCTAAGAATTCTGAGTTTAGCATGAACACTAACCATTCCAGAATCCCTTAGGGCCTTTTTTCTGTGTGTTTAAAATTTCCCTGACACCAGAAAAACAACAGTTGAATGATGACCAGATGGCAGGAGAGCTGTGGTAATTTGGCTGGAAGTAAGATGAGCATTGAAGCATAATGAGCAAATTAGAGATTTAAATCTTTCCTATGAGCAGATCAACTTAATGGGGTGAACAAGATCACCCAATGGCTTTTTATTAAGTTTATTTATTTCCTTTTTAAAAACAGTTACTGATTCATAGGTATTGTGATTTGGGGGAGATGTGACTGATGGATTAAATGGAAATATTTTTCAGGTATTATGTTCTTAGAGTTACCCAGGATGAATCCTTCCTAATCTTAGTGTATGAGGGCAGGAATGATATCACTGAGGTGCGTAGCTAAAACCTTGGAAACAATCTTGTACTCTCTATTCAGGAGAGTAAAAAAGGATGAAAATCCTCCAATTGTTCCTTACCTTGTCATCTTTTTAAGGATTATGGGATCAAGGCAGTTTTCATGTCTTGAGACATAATTCTGGTCTTAAAAAATTCTGAAAAGACTCTCTGATGTTAGAGATAATTGCCACAATCAGGTTTTATAAGAATTGATGGGAAATCTGTCAGCACCTGAGGCTTTTCCCAGGTTTGTGTCTTAGTTTGGGGTCTCACTATTAATGATAATGTGTTGTCCAACTGATTGACTTAATGGAGGGAGTGAATTGAAAGCCAACCCTATATCCATTTTGTGTTATACCATAGAAAGAACACATTGACTAGATTCAAAAACATTTTGAAAATATTAAATACCTTTAGTTTGTCTTTCTGAATTATTGGAATAGTTTAATTTGGCTTTGTTTTGTTTGCCTCTTTTGCAGTTGGCTAGTGTGTGTGTGTGTGTGTGTGTGTGTGTGTGTATACCCACACAGTGTACATACATACATATATGTGTGTGTATAAGTATATATAAATTAATCAATATCTGAGGTGTTAGAAATGGGAATATTATGTAGGACATGATTATTAATATGGAAAGGAGACTGTATTTCCAATTCAATATGCAATGTGGAGATTACAGTCTTCCTTTTAATTAAATGAACAATGGAATAAATTAGAATGGTAGATCTATTTATTTAATTTACATTCTAAAAATATGACATAATTGAGCATTTTGAAAACTAGAGCCTAATTTCACTTTATTGTGTTCTATCAATAATTGTTATTACTAAAATACTAAACTCATGATAGTAACAATACACTATTTAAAGATAATGAATGTTTGGATTGCATTGGATATACATGCAAATCTCAAAATTTTCTTTAGTTTTGGTCTGTATATGTATCTGCTCAAATATGTTTGAGCTGATGATTTTTTTATTTGAGGACTTAGACATATATATTGATTCAAGAAGTAGAATGGTTACCTTATTTAGATACAAAAGTACTGATCAAATTTAATGAGCTATGAGAGAAGATTATGCATTAGATTGATTTCCTTCTTGTGTCCTACTACCTCTTTTCCTGTTGGGAAATTTATGCTCTTTGAATTATGTAGGTCTAATGAAATGATTACAATATCTACCGGGTATAATACCAATTGGATCACTGAGAAAAGCATTAGACTCCACATTGTCTAGTCATGAGACACCTAACATTACCAAACAAATCTTTTATACAATTTGCTATAAATATATTTAAAGAAAGATCTCTGTCTCTGGAATATAAGAACTATGTAGCCTATAGTTTCTGAGATCCATCTTAGTGTCTCATAGGCAGAATGTGTCCAAAAATAAAGTTAAATAGAGAAAGGCAGTTTAAAAAGTGAAAGTGAACTTGGGCAAGCAGTCTCCAGAGAAAGAAACAGACAGAGACAGAGACAGAGACAGAATGACCAATGTTATTACTTAGATTCTGGATCACCATTTCATAAAGTCATTGGCATCCCTTGAGCTTCCATCTATGTTAAACGAATTTCATTTTTGCGTAAGCTTATTGAGTAGGATTTCCTGGGTAATCCACCCTGATTAATGCACTAACTTAATGGTAAAATGTGGAAAATAAAGATTAATCAGTTAAAAGGAACTGCAAACTATATATTCTACAGTTTATCTGGATGACCATTAAGTAGAAAAATTATGAATTCCTGATAGATGTAAGTATTTTAATTGGAAGTAGTCAACAGTGTAACTAAATTTTCCTAAACTCCTTTAAAGGAGAAAGATTCAAGAGAGTTGCAATCAAAATGTCAAAATGGCTTTGACTTTTATTACCAAAGATCTTTTATTTTGAAGGAAACACAAAAGATAAGAAGAGTGAAGTAGTACAATGTTATAAAATTTATTCTCCACTTCTGCTGCTACCTCAATAAAGTTAAGAAAGGGCAATACAGTAACCTAGAAATAGCTTAGAATGTAATTTGGTGGTAGATGTTGAAAATATACTGTACTATTATTGATGGCTCTAGATCATCTAGTGAAGACTGAGCAAGATTTGGGGTTTATCTGCTGAAGATTGGGACTAGCAGGCAACCACAAATATCTATTTGCATTCTTTGATTGTATAAGGAGCAGGACCCTTTATTCATCTATTCATTCAATAAATATTTACTGAGTAGTAATCTGTGTTAAGCACTAGGGATAAATGAACAAGGCAGAGATTTTTCCTTTCCTCGAAGATCTAACAACACAACAAAGACATGTAAACTGGATAATAATTTAATATCACATAAAAAGCTACGATGGGATGAATAATGGAAGATGTAAATCACATATAAGTAACATCTAATCCTGATTTAGAGATTCAATGAAAGCTTTCTGGAGAAATGGCTGCCAACACTGATTCCAGAAAGACAAGTAGAAATTAGACAGGAATAAAGTCAAGAGAGTGCAACAGATAGATGAAACAATATACAAAAGTCTAGAAGATAGTAAACCTTATGCTTTATACAAAAATTAACTCAAAGTGAATCAAAGGCTTAAATGTAAATTATAAATATAAAACTTTTGGAAATAAACATAGGAGAAAATATTCAGGCAAGTAATTTTTAGACTTAACACCAAGAGCATGTTTCACAAAAAGGAAAACAGGTAAGTTGCACTTCATCAAAATTAAAAACTTTCACTCTGTAAAAGATCCTCTTAAGGATAGGAAAATACAAGTCACAAAGTAGGAAAAAAAATTGTAAACCGTATATTTGACAAAAGATTAGTATCTATAATATATAAAGAGCTCTCAAAACTGAACCAGTTATCCCAAAAATCCATTTAAGAAATTAACAAAAGACATGAAGAAACATATCACCATAGAGGATATAAGAATGGCAGATGAACACATGAAAAAATATTCGGTATATTAACTATTAGGTAAATGCAAATTAAAAGCACAATGAGATATCACTGCATACCTTTGAAAATGGCTAAAATAAGAAAAAAATTGTGACAATTCCAGATCCTGATGAGGATAGAGAGGAACCGGATCACTTATATTTTGCTATTTGAGATATAAAATGGTACAGACACTCTGCAAAAACAGCTTGGTAATTTCTTAATAAACCACATACTCCAGCAATGCACTTCTAAGATTTATCATGAAGACATTTACACAGAAATCTGTACATGAAATGTTATAACAGGTTTATTCATTTTAGACCAAACTGAAAACAATTCAGATGTCCTTGACAGATGAGTAGTTAAACAAATTTTGGTGCATTTATACCACAGAAAATCATTCATCAAAAAGGAACAAATACACATAACAATCTGGTTGAATTTCCAGAGAATAATCTTGAATAAAAAGAAATTCCAAAAGTTGCATATTGTTTGATTTCATTTATATAACATTTTTTTTTATTTTTAAGTGATAAAATTATAGAAATTTAGAACAGGATGGAAGTTGTCAGAGGTTAAGGAGGGGTTGAAGGTGTGAGGGAAATGAGTTTGACTGCAGAAGGGCAACATAAGGGAATCCTGTACTGATGGAAATGTCCTGTATCTTGACTATGTATATTAATGTAAATATACCAGTTGTGATACTGTACCAGAGATTTGTAAGACATTCTCATTAGGGGGGAAATGGGAAAAGGGTACATGGCATTTCTCTGTATTATTTCTTATAGATCCTTATAGGTCCACAACTCTTTTAAAATAACAAAACAAAATTAGTCAGAAACTTCATTAAGATATGATGTATTAATTATCAACGTGGGCAAAGTATATGTTTGAACCTATGTGACTGAATCTCTGTGTGGATCTGTTGTCTGTTGCATGGAGAAGCTTTCTTTCCCTTATTCCTATCACAGATATGAAGATGGCTCTGTGAGATACTTATGAAGACTTGTGAATAGTTTTGATTTATTAGATTATAGAATTTTTACAATAAAAATCAAAAAACTATGAACATTGGGATGGGAAATTAAATGTATGCTAAAATGACCACATTTCATAAGATTCCATAAAAAAATCAGGTTTCTGTTTTGTTTTGCTTTGGCTGATCAGTGACTTTTAAGTGAAAAAAATATGAAAGAATGTTATTTGGTTACAAGGCAAGGCATTTAGTGCAATTTGTGTCAAAAAGTACAAGTGGAAGTCAAAAACTTCAAATTTAAATAATGAAACACAAAATGCATGTTCTGAGTTGTCAACTGACAACTCTTCAGGTAGATGACATGTGCACTGTAGGTATAAAATCATATTTTATTTTTAGACAATTGCAGTCTGCTTACTGATTATTTGAGAAGTTGAAAATCATTTATCTTTTATTATTTCATACAACTTTTTATTTCTGGGCCAGGACAAAGTAACTTAGATAAAAAATCGACTAAAGCTAACAGCTAGAAAGGAGCCCAAAATAATAATAACCATTCATTGTGTATAAAAACTTAATTCTAGTGGCTATCTACTATATTTTCAAAATGTATGGTATTTCTATTGGACAGATGTCAGAATCAGTACTTTGTATTATTCTCATCATTATATTTATGTTTGGGGGTTTTGTGATACCAGATAAGGGATTGTTTAACAAGAACCTTGTCCTGGAGAATAATACCAACAAGGTGAGGAAGCAAGAGAAAAAAAAAAAAGTCATGTTCTTCAGATTTTTATTTCTCAGATGATGCTGTAATGGGTAGCTTTTTTGGCATGAGTTCAGTGGGGGGAAAGTGGCATATCTATCTTGTGTCCTTCTTTTCCCAAAATACCTTAACACATATATTTTAACTGTTGCATTGATAAGTTCGGTAAATAAAAGTGAGTTCTAAAGAATTAAATTTTAATAATATTGTACAATGCAACAGAACATGCAGAAGCTTATTTTTGCTAGCAGAAAGGAAATTTTTTTCTATGCAGATGATAATGATGAATACTTAAGTGTCCTTTTTGAAAATTTTCAAACTACTACAAAATACTATGAGTAGTTGTTGTTATTGTTTCTTTCATTTACGAAAATAGCAGGTTATTTATCTGGAGTTTAGGGGCCACAGAAGAAATCTCAAAAGGAAAAAAAAACAACAACCTTGAGATAGTATAAAACGTAAATATATTGTTGATGCTAAATAAATAGTGAGAGGTTGTTTAGAATAAAAGTGATATATCAGAAAGTCGTGAAAATGATCAGCTATATAAAATTCACAGTGACTTCTAATCAGAAAATAAAGAATTAAAAAAAATTAATATAAAACAGAAAAAGCAAAGTGAAGACTTTATTAAAAGGGAAAAAAAAGTTTTGCTCCATCGAAAGAAACACCATATGAATTTTATAGCAGCCCTTAATGGAATACTAGAGGATTTCTATTTGGAGGTTCACAAGCATGCCACATGAATCCCCCCAGTGACTGAATTTATAACCCTGTGGTTTTCAAATTTGGTTTGAATTGTGCTTTGTGCTTGCTAGGTTAGTGCTGCATTAAATTCTAGCTAAAAGTATCTTTTCTACTTCACATTGTTTGTATAAAATGCATTTCCTTCTTTTTGATGGTTAATGTGTATTTTTAAGTTAAATATTCATAATACATTTGGGAATAGTTATCACTTTAATAAAAAATATGTTTAGGTATTGGATGTACATATACCAAATTCCTTTTGTGATCTTTTTTCCAACTATAATGCTACCCTTAGTCTCTGGGTTAGACTTTATTTCAAAATGATGTTTAATGCTGTTGCTTCATGGTCATTACTATTGTTTTGTCACTCATCTTTCTCACCTTTTTTCCCTTTTACTGTCATCTATTGTTATATATTGTATGTACTATTACATTCATAACAGAGAAACAAGATTGGGTAGTTAGATTTGAACACTATTTCAGAGACTATTGCCCAAAATCAAGCTTTTTCATTTTTTAAAAAAGATTTTTTTTTTTTTTTTTAATTTGGGGGATTGGGGAAAGGGGCAGAGGGAGAGTATCTTTAGGCAGACTCGCCACAGAGCATGGAGCCTGATGTGGGGCTGGATCTCCCCACCCACGAGATTATGACCTGAGCCAAAACCAAGAGTCAAACCCTTAACCAACTGAGTCACCCAGGTGCACCAAGCTCTTTATATATTAAAAGGAAAAAATCTGAACCCTTCCTTTAAAGAATCAGAAACTGTTAGCTGATTTGTGTCTTGGCTGGTAATGAAAATCAACTGTTTAACATTTAAAATTTTTTTTATACATTGGCCTCATAAATATGCACTTCCTATTTATGTTTACCCATCTCATAAACTGTTATCTTCAGAAATAAAATAATATTACATATATAAAAAGCTGAAAATCACTTATGAGGTCTGGATGTTTAAAACCGTAAGTATAGTCCTGGGGTTGTCTTCCTTCCTTTATTTTATTTTATTTTTTATGTTTTAAATTTTATTTATTTATTTATTTTTATTGTGTTATTTTGTCTTCAATCTGTCAATCAATGTAACATACTGTTGTTCTAAAAACGTGTGTATGGAAGTGGATAGATGAATCAGAAGGCTCTTGCTGATGACTGCTAGTAGATAAAGGAGTGAGAGTGAAGGCAGAAAAAATAGATTTGTTTCAGAAATAGTTAAGAAACAGTGAGACTTGGTGTTTAATTGGACTTGGTTTACAAGTTGAGAAGACTTAGTTTTCTGACTTGAGAATTGAAAATTAATTTATTGCAATTAATCCAAAACAACAACAACGAAACTATGAGAACAAATGGGAGGATGTTTTTTGTTTTGTTTTGTTTTTCCATCCTACAAATTGGATGCCACACTTTTCATTAACAGATTCTGTTCGTGGACGACAACAGACAAGCATATTTGTCTTGGTGTCTGACCAGAACAGCCTTAGCTGTTCTTGCAATCACAGAGGAAGTAATTGTTTTTAATGTTGCCACTGCAAAGAGCCAATAGCTACTGTTTTTATGCCCCCATGCTGCTTATGGATTGAACTGACAGTACCTTGCCTCACCTCTAACCAGCATAAACTTTGGCCTCCTTTCCTGAGTCTTTTCTATTGCCACTGAGGTACAAGACACTATAAGAGCCATTTGAGACACACCTATACAACTCAGAAAGGTAAGATTTAGATTCTTCAGAGAAAAACTTTGACCATTTGAAAACAAAAGTAAGTAGATACATTGTTCTCTCCTCCAAGTTTATTTCATTTTAGAAAGGCAATACAGGTGTTGTCTCTTTAAATACATCCTATGAGACCAGGAAATCAGCTTCTCACAAATTCGTAGAACTCATCATAACTGACTCCCTGTGCTGGCCAACTCTTCTTTTTAAATCATTCCCCTTTCTCCATATTCCTCATTTCTTGGAATTGATCCTTGATATTCAAGCAATGGTCAAGCAAACATTATTTAAAATCTTCATCAACTGGAATGATAAAATACATTACACTTTTACATACCACAAATAATAGTTCATATTTATTGTCTTACCCCAGGCTGTATTAATTTCCTTGCTCTCTGTCAAAATATGCTCCACAGGGACCATTGATTGTCTTAAATTCCACGGAGATCATGCTTATCCACAATATTTATTCAATAATGCTACTTGTATCTGGTGAACAGGACATGTCTTATATGCCCTAGTAAAGATGTGCGAGAAAGAGAAATAAGTATGCACCAAGATTAACAGAGTGGGCCACTGCAACATCATAGCTTCTCTCAAGAGTGTTAGGAAGGGCAGTTATGAAGACATTCACACAGTAGATGAAACTATAAGTAGTGTCTTTGGTCATTTATTTCATTTGGAGGGAGAGGTAACCTACATAGGTATGAATATATACCCGGGCTGTGGTCAATGGCTTCATTGGTTAAAGTGTCCTTAAATGAAGGTAGTCAAAGAAAATGGCACATGGAGGAACCTATGGGATCCAGAGAAGTGGGATGAGAACATAAAGGTAGATTTTGATGAAACTGGGAACCTTAAAACACTTAAATTTCACCAAGTGTTTGCTAGTAGAAGTTGTCATCTTATCCCAGCCTAAGGAGTTTCCTTCTTCCCTAAAGTAACTATAATGGTTTTTCATGACCTAGTTGCCTCAAAAAGCACTTGTGATCCTCTTCAGGACGGAGCCTCACCTTCTTTTCCTGCTTCTCTTGTATTTTTCTCATGATTAGACTGGGGTTAAGGGTTTTGGTTAGGAAGTCCACCCAGAAGTAAGGAGTGATTCTCATCAAATCTTATCAACGTGGCTTCTTACTTATCTATTTATTTAATATGTCTATTTATTAAAATTTAATTTTGGTTAAAATTCTGTACCATCTTATTTATATTTTGTTCAAGTCATTCTGATTTGGGCCATTGGGAGGTCTTTCACTTGGTTCCTCCATCCCTTTAATGTAACTAATCATTGTGAATTAATTTTTTTCTATTTTTTTTCCTAGGAGTTTTTACATTTTACATTTAAGTCAGTGACCAACTTTGAGTTAATTTTTTGGTGAAAATATAAGTGTCTCTGTCCCTATTCTTTTTTTTTTTTGTATATTAATGTCCATTTGTTGAAATTACTGTCCATTCTCCATTGAATTTTTTTGCTCTCTTATCAATAATCAGATGACTAGATAAGTGTGGGTCTCTGTGCAGAGTCTGTATATATTGATCAATGAATCTATTTCACAGTTACCATGCTGTCTTGATTACTGTAGCTTTATAATAAGTCCTGAAGTAGGATAGTGTCAGTCTTTGAACTCTATTTTTTTTTTCTTATTCACCATTGTGTTGTCTATTTTGTATCTATTGTCTTTCTATATTAACTTTAGAATCAGTTTGTCAATATGTACTAAATCACTTACTAGGATATTGATTGGGATTGCATTGGATTTGTAAGAATCAGCACCTTAACAATATTGAATGTTCTGATTCATAAGCATAAAAATATTTCTATACATTTAGATTTTGTTTTTGTTTTAGTTTGTTTTGCTTTGTTTTGTTTACAAATGTTTTCTAGTTTTTTGCTTATGTAATATGTTTTGTTTCTCTTTTGAGTTCTTACAAGGTTTTTTCTGTGACTCTGGACTTTTGCCCTTTTATTTAAAGCTTTATTTATTTATTTGACACACACATAGAGAGAGAGAGAGAGAGAGAGAGATCACAAGTAGGCAGAGAGGCAGGCAGAGAGAGAGGTAGAAGCAGGCTCCCCATTGATCAGAGACCCCAATGCAGGGCTTGATCCCAGGACCCCGTGACCATGACCTAAGCCCAAGACAGAGGCTTAACCCACTGAGCCACCAGGTGCCCCAGCTTTTGCACTTTAAATATGATATACTTAGGGGTAGATTTCTTAGTATTTATTCTGGTTGGTGGGTTTAAAGCTTCTTGGATGTGTGATTTTATATCTAATATTAACTTTTCAAAACTCTTGGCCATTATTACATGAAAAAAAATTTGTTGCTTTCTCCTTCTTCCCCCCTTCTTGTATTCTACTTATGTGTATATTATACCTTTTGAAATGGTCCTACAATTCTTGGATGACCTGGGGAGTTTTGTTTGTTTGTTTTAATTATCCTTTATTCTGTTTGTATTTCAGTTTAGAGTGTTTCTACTGACATATTTTCAAACTCCATCATTCATTCCTTATCCCTGTCAAATGTACTAATGAATCTAAAAAAGACATTCTTTAATTCAGTTACAAAGTTTTGATTTCTCATGATACCTTTTGCTTCTTTCTTAGAATTTCATCTCTTTGTTTACATTAGACATCTGCTCTTACATGTTCACTGCTTTTTCCAGTATTGCTCTTAGCATTTAATTATATATATTTTTAATATCGTATATGATACTTTCAACATTCTCATCATATCTGAGTCTAGCTGTAGTGCTTATGCTATTCTCACAGACTGTGCTTTTTTTTTTTTTCCTTTTGACATGCCTTGTAATTTTTGTGAAAGCCAAAAGTGTTTTGAATAATGGGAACTAAGGCAAATGGTATGTTATATAAGAATTTGTACAAATATAGGCATTGATTATGTTTAATATTTGTTGTAACCATATATGCTAGAAACTTAAACATCCTCTGTTTTTCTTGTTTTTGTCACCCTGTTGGTTTGGGCTTCCATAACTTCTCCTTAGAGAGTCTGTCTAGCAAATCTTTCATCAATAATCCACTATTATTATTATTCTGGAGTCCTAGTTTTGTTTCATTAAGATCTGGGGGAAGGGAGAATAGTCCATAATCTTATAATTAAAACTCATTGTTTAGTAAGACTATGCCTCATGTTTCTCTAGCACTTTTTTTTTTTTCTCCTCTGCTTCCTACTCCCTTGACTGGCTGCATTCTTCCAAAAGAAATTTTTTGAAGCCTTAACTTCCGTTGACTATGCCACCTGCTCCCCACCCTCTACCCTCTACATACATACCCTTTTGTTGAGAAAAGAAAGCTGAAAATGGCTGGTGTGGATGTAATGCCTCACTCCCAGGTGGGATAAGGGTCTGGCAATGTCTTTTCTCCTGCAAATTAATGATTTGTTATGAAAAATACTCTGAGCATATTTCATAATATTTAGTCTTTTGCCCCGACAACTAAGAATAATCTCCACCAGGAGAACCCGGTGGGGTTCCTGAAAGCAAAGCACTAGAAAGTATGGATCCCACCAACGATTGTGCTTCTCTCTTCAAGATTTTCTCACTCTCAAACTAGTCTACAATCAGATTCCATCAATTATTCATAATTGCCCTTTAAGTATTCCTACCAATTAATGGCTTAGTAGTTTCTGCTCCATATAAGCAAATCCTAGCTATGTCTGCCAGAATGTGCCTGTCTTTCCTGATTTTATGGTGATGTTTTATCCTGAAAGCAGTTTTTTGGTATGTGCAAGAAAAATCATTGATTTTCAGTTTGCCCATATTTTTGTTGTGGGTACAAGAGTGACAAATCCCAGGCTTTTTACATATTCTTAAATGGGGAGAAAGTAAATATTTTATGCTTGTAGGTCATGTGACTTCTGTCATAACTACTCAACTCTGCTGTAGTAATACAAAAGCAGCCATAGGTAATATATAAATTGGGTATGAACATGTACAAATAGAACTTTACTTACAAATAAAGTTTTCTTTTATGTGCTATACTTCACCGACCGTGATTTTATAACTATACTCAGATTCAAGACACAGCAGGACCCAAAGAATGAAATTCCAAGTGAAACCTGTGAGAAGGTGTGATTAAATACCCAGATATTTGCATTGTCAAGCCAATTTACACAGAATACTTGGGAATATGTGCAGAAGTGGATTTTATGATTGTGGGATCAAGGTAGAAGGATATATAAAGTTGAATCAGACTAGACTTATTGGTATTAGCCCCCTAAAATAGATATTCTGGATTCAGTGTTTTAGCTTGATGGGCTAAGAATTTTTCTTTATCAATTTGCTTGATCAGTTGGCTGAAATAAGGACCCAACAATAGTCTACACTATATGAAGTTGAAATCCCAAAATTCCTTTATGTATTGCAGAGGAAGGTATCAACAGATTTAAGAAGTTTGGAATGCTAAAAAGGAATATCAAGTAATATTTGATCACCCATTTTTAGAGGGGCAGACCATTTACCATTGTTACCATAAATAAATTTATGAGCTCCAGTTCATAGACCTAGAATCCCCTTAATATAAGAGAGGCTAGTTATCTTTGAGTAAGCCTCTTGCAACTCTTCTAAAAATGTATATGGTTAATCATCTTCTTATTCATTCCTAAAGGACCTGAAACCTGACTAGATTATAGAAGAAAAAATAACCAGGATTCTTAAGGATTACTGGACATTGATTCTGTAGAACCAAAGCATCACTGTAGTCTATTTTCAGGGTAGGAGTATATGGAAGTTATGTGATAAATGAAGGTTTTGTTGGTGATGGTGGCTTGTTTTTATCAATGAAGTTTTCCTTCAGGTCTGTGTCACAGTGGTCTCAGTCTTCCGGCTATATATCTGTGCATTTTCGTACTCACCTACATCCCTTGGAAGGTTGAAATGGGGTGGATGAATTTACTACTCCTCAGACAATGGGTCTGAACAGCATCATTAAGTCATTATAGTTGAGTTTGATGTCTTATTCTGTGAGCAGGGTATTACTTTGGGGAAAGTGTAGACAGTGGCCAGCTCTCTAGAATGCCCTTACATCTTCTCCATCTGTTAGGTTTCTATCATTGGCATTTTTACTTCCATTTAGTGTGAAACTTGTAAGTGCATCTACCCAATTTGTTATCAACAGCACATGGGAATAATAAATTTGGATTTATGAAATGCAGTTGTATTACACATATGAGCCAACCAGATAGAAAATAATGCTAGTGTTAGTAAATGAATTTTAGTCAAAGACGCCTCATGGATTTAAAATGTAATAGCATTACTTTTCAACAGTATCTTTTGAGATATTGTAAATATATCAAAGCATAGCACAATTACTTTCTTGATATTGTAAAGATATCAAATTCATTTTAAAATGATAATTTTTACATCAATCGTAGCATAATCAGAAGTGTGTGAATCTGTCTATACTGATAGATATAAATATATTTGTCAGTGCTAAAAACATTTTTCACATCTGAGTACATTATATAATTCAAAGTTAAAGGGCTTATACAAAAGTTCAAATAATTTTAGTGGATTAGGTGTCATTATGTGAACATCTTTGTCAGCAATTACTGGCTATAAAGATATGAAAACAAGTACAATTTGTCTAAAATAGACATTTTTTTTCCTTTGAAAGATAATGTGAATGTTTCTTTAGTTGTCCTCTTTCATAAAGAACTAGAAATTAGGACCAGCCAGAAGAGTGTCAAAAACTTACCTTCATTTTTCCCAAACTATAGCTTAATTGAGCATTAACATCAAATAAACAGTCTTTACCTTTAACACAAATGCCCCCAAAAGACAGTTTCTATTCATTTTGTATGATTAAAACTACATTAGGAATATAGATGTATTAATTTATAGATACAGATACTAATTGCTTAAATATTGAGTTCAAAACCAGTCACTAATATGTGGGGAATAATTGGTTCTTGCTGTAGAAGGAAACCATAATAAAGAACTTGAAAGTGCTGTCACATTTCACATAACTAGTAAAATCTCAGAATATTTGAAAAATATTCTGAAAGAAAATGTCTTGGGGCTTTCTTAATGAGAATGAATGTGGTTTGAAAAGATCAAATAATATTCACATATGTCAAATACAGGTTTTAATAACAGTTAGAGATAATGAATAAAATTAAAGTAGGTCAATTTAAGTCATTTATTTTCCAAAAGGAGTTACACATCATAATCACTACTTGTTAAGATATAATTAAAAGCAAAAAATAGTATTTACTAAAACTCAGTAATTCAATATAAAAAAATCAACATGAATTATGTTTTATCATCTTTTAATTTTCATGTTCATATTTTTATTAGCATATCAACATTTTTTAGTTAATATTAATGTAAATATGATAATGTAATAATAATTGAGATAATAATGTAAGTCATGAAAACAGTGCCTTAACTTTGGCACTGATATTTTAGCAGTCTGCTTTTATTGTGACGAGGAGAAAAAAAACAATCAGATGCTTTCCATCATAGATAAAACTTTTCTGGAAATGCGTGTCTTTTCTTTTCTTTTCTTTTTTTTCAAGATCTATTTATTTATTTTAAAGAGAGAAAGTGCGTGTGAGCAGGGGCAGGGTTGCAGAGGCAGAGGGAGGAAAAGAATCCTCAAACAGACTTCCTGGTGAGCATGGAGCCCAACATGGGACTCCATACCAGGACCCTGAGATCATGACCTGAGCCAAAATCAAGAGTCAGATGCTTAACTGACTGAGCTACCCAAGTGCCCCAATAAATATATTACCTTTGAAAACAAACAACTCCAAAAAAAACTAAAAATATTCCTTGGATTCATCAAATATAATACTAAATATATGTGTGTTTTAGGATAGAGATTGTCTAATTCAGATTAAAAAATACTAAATATAAATCATGATTTTCACATATTTGTAAATTAAGTAACATAGGGCTATAATCCTTTCTGTGGCCAAATGTAATTTTTAAAAAAGATTTTATTTATTTATTTGACAGACAGAGATCACAAGTAGGCAGAGAGGCAGGCAGAGAGAGAGAGGAGGAAGCGGGTTCCCTGCTGAGCAGAGAGCCCTATGTGGGGCTCAATTCTAGGACCCTGGGATCATGACTTGAGCCGAAGGCAGAGGCTTAACCCACTGAGCCACCCAGGCATTCCCCAAATGTAATCTTTATAAAGAAGACTCTAGTTCTGAACATAATCAGGTCATGACTTCAAAGATACTGTTCTTGTTAGAGATTACAACCTGATTAATAAAAGTCTGTCATAAATTCAATATAAATACCTAATTTTCTTTAAAAATAAGACACCAAGAAACTGTTTTTTCAGAAAATTTTATTTAATTTCTGAAATCCAATGAGTATACTCTCTGGAATACTTTTCTATGCAGACTGTTTATAGGCACCCATTTTAAAGAAATTCTGCATGGTCAATGCACATTCTAAAAGTTATTCTTATAATTTCTTAGTTTTTGAAGGAAATGAGAGGAGTGTGAATGATAATCAACAGGGGAATTAGCAATTTGAGTCAGGAAGGCAGGAATCATCATCATTGCTCATAAACACAGGAGATGAGAATATTTTTCTTAAAAATATTAAAAATATCTATATTATTGGCAGATTTCAAAGAATAATTCGCTTATTATTTTTATTTTAAAATAAGTTATTATAATTTCTTTTTTATTATGTGGCATGAAATCTATTTCAAGCCTAAAAATAGAAATATTTATCTAAATTTCACTCTAGTAATTTAGAATTTATGATTGATTAGAGTTTATTTGGTCTAATTGAATTATATAAACATGGTTATGAATAAAATGTAGTGTTGAGGAAAAAAAACACATACATTGTACAACATGAATATGAAAGTAAACACTGTCTCCTAAAAAGTTCTTCCAGCAAGTTCACCTGGTAAATTATCACCCATGTTTTAAGCCGCAAATAACATTTATCTCTTGAAGTTGATTCCCGTTATACCAAGCGTTAGAAACATACACATTTACTATCTTTTTTCATACCTATACCTTAAGTACCATAGATTTCCTATCCTTAAAAAACTATTTTGTTGAATAATTAATACAATAAATGTATAACTCATAATAACACAGCTCAGAAAATATTTTCAAAGTAAGCACACTCAGGGGCACCTGGGTGGCTCACTGGGTTAAAGCCTCTGCCTTCGGCTCAGGTCATGATCCCAGGGTCCCGGGATCGAGCCCCACATCAGGCTCTCTGCTGGGCAGGGAGCCTGCTTTCCCCTCTCTCTCTGCCTGCTGCTCTGCCTGCTTGTGATCTCTGTCAAATAAATAATTAAAAAAAAAAAAAAAGTAAGCACACTCAAAAAACTACCCTTTCAGGTCAAGGGAAAAAATTTAATATTACCAGAACCTAAAATTTTTCTTCATTACCCTTCCTAATCAACATCCTTTCCCTTCTACACAAAGGTAGCAACTAGTTTAAATTTTTCACTTTATTTCCTTTTTGTTTTTTAAGATTTGACATACAGAGTACAAGCAGGGGGAGCAGCAGGGAGAGGGAGAACCCAGGCTCCCACAGAGCAGAGCGCCCCACGTGGAGCTTCATCTGAGGACCCTGGGATCATGACCTGAGCAGAAGGTTGACGCTTAAAGAACTGAACCACCCAGGCACCCCTCACATATATTTTCTTTCTTTCTCTCTTTCTCTCTCTCTCTCTTTCTTTCTTTCTTTCTTTCTTTCTTTCTTTCCTTCTTTCTTCTTTTTTTCTCTTTTTCTCTCCCTCCCTCCCTCCCTTTCTTTATTTGCTCCTTCCTTCCTTCCATTCTATCTTCTTTTTATAAAGGGTATATATAAAATAAATCTTTTTAAAATAAATCTTTTTTGTGCCTGGCCATGTTTTGTCAACAATATATATGTGAGATACATTTTTTTTTGGCACACTTTCATTTTCATTGCTATTTATCACTCCATTTCATGGATGTACCAAAACTTACATATCTATTATATTGTTATTAAACATTTGGGTGGTTTTAAATTTTTGGATATTATTAGTGCTGCTAAAATTCTCATACATATCTGTTCCTGTTCATGAACTCTGTCAATGTATAGCTAAGAATGAAATTGCTGAATCATAGGATATACATAGGTTCCAATTTAGTAGGCAATGCCAAAAAATTTTAAATTGGGTGTGTGAATTTATAATAATACAGACAATTTTATGAGAACTCTACATCCTTGCCAACACTTGCTACTAGATCTATAATGGTATCAAACACATGTGGTTTTAATTTACAAATTGCTGACTACTAGGATATTGAGCACATTGTTCTATGCTTGGCCGTTTATAGACCCATTTTGTAAAGTGCTTTTCAGGTTTTGCCCTTTTTTCCTATTTGGCAATCTCTATTTTTCTTAAGTTACAGAAATTCTTTTATAAATTCTGAATACATGAACTTGTGCCTTTGATGTGTTGCAAATATATTCTCCAACCCTGTAGGCTGTCTTTTCATTCTCTCATATTTGAATTTTGTCCAGGAAAAAAAAAAAGATTTAAAATTTTGATGTATTTCAAATTATCAGTGTCTTTTTTTTATAGTAGTATGTTTTGTGCTTTTTAAGAAGTTATCATCCAAGTGCACCTGGGTGGCTCATTCAGTTAAGCATCTGCCTTCGGCTCAGGTCATGATCCCTGAGTCCTGGGATCAAGTCCCACATTGGGCTCCCTGCTCAGCGGAGAGTCTGCTTATCCCTCTCTCTTCCCCTCCTCCTCCCCCTTCTCTTGCTCTCTCTCTCAAAAAAATAAATAAAATTAAAAAAAAAAAAGAAATTATCATCCATTCTAATATCCTTAACATATTTTATATTCTATTATATAAGATATATTGCTTTACTTTTTACATATATTTCTTTAATGCAGATAAAATTGATTTCTAAATATATATGTAATATGGTTTACATCAGTTTTCTTTATTTTTCTTCCATACTAATACGCAATTTATCTCACTCTTTTCTGGTTCTACTTTCTTAGAAGTATACTATCTCTATGTACACATAGGTCTGTTATTGGACTATTTATTTCAATCCATTAATTTATTTTTATATCCTTAAGCCCATACAAGAATGTTTTAATTGTTATTGTTTTAGAATAAGTCATCTTACCTAGTAATATGTTCTTCTGTGTAATGCTTTTAGATATGTTATCTAGTAAATATTTATTCTTTTTAAGAATCTTATTTTGCTTTATTTTCCTTATTCACGATCTCTTGCAGAGCAGAAGTTTTTAGGTTTTTTTTTTAAGATTTTTATTTATTTATTTGACAGAGATCACAAGTAGGCTGAGATGCAGGCAGAGAGAGATGGAAGCAGGCTCCCAGCTGAGCAGAGAGCCTGATGTGGGGCTCGATCCCAGTACCCTGGGATCATGACTTGAGTTGAAGGCAGCGGCTTTAACCCACTGAGCCACCCAGATGCCCCAAGTTTATAGTTTTAATTAAGTTCAGTTTATCAATTATTTCTTTCATGGATTATATTTTTGGTGTTGTATCTAAAAAGTTATTGCCATACTCAAAATCAGCTAGGATTTCTCTTCTGTTGTCTTCTAGAAATTTCATAGTTTGGTGTTTTAAATTTAGAGTGTGATCCATTTTGAATTAATTTTTCTGAACAGTATAAGGACTTTATCTAGATTAGTATTTTTGTGTGCGGATATGTAGTTGGATCAACATCATTTGCTGAAAAATTTATCTTTGCTCCATTGTATTACCTTTCTACTTTGTCAAAGATCAGCTGACTACTTATGGTGATCTATTTCTAAGCACTTGAGCCAGTGATATTTTAGTTAATAAATATGCAGTGTGAGAAGAAGATACTGAAAAGTCTCAAATTTTTGGTGATGGGACAGTGGAAGTTTTTACATGACAGAAGTTGCAGAACTTTTTGTTTCATTGGTGTGAGTTGCATTAGCCATGAATAGCAGTAGTGTGTTCACTAGACCAGCTGGTGGGCCTAACTCTCTGACCATATTGGAGATTTGTGGAATATCCTTCTCTGAATTTATTCTTATACTATCTGGAATGGATTCTGTTGCAAGTATAAAAACTGTTGTAGTATTTGGTATCAGATTGAGACAATAGAAAACATGAATCTGTCAATAAAATTGTATATTATAATATAAAAAGATGGGATTCAAGCAGCCCCAGTGGTCAGAGGCAAAATCAGTAATAGAATTAGTGCCTTTGATCAACAGTAATAAAATGCCCATTGAAGGCAAAGCTTTAAAGCACTTGGTAACTACTGGAACTAAACAGTATGATGGTATAATGAAGAATTAGAATACTGTGGGATAGCAACCGGGCTTCTAACTGCATGGCAGACATAAATAAAAATTCAAAATCCTTGGCTCGATATTTGTTAAAAGATTTAGAAGAAAATAATTTGTTATCTTTTACAGGGTCTAGTAAAATAGAACTCAGAATTTGGTTTTATGAAGGGCACCTGGGTGGCTCAATCAGTTAAGCAACTGTGTTTGGCTCAGGTCCTTATCTCAGGGTCTTGGGATCGAGCCCCACATCAGGCTCTGTTCTCCACCAGGAGCCTGCTTCTCCCTCTCATTCTGCCTGTCACTCCCCCTGCTTGTGCTCTCTCTCCCTCCCTGTCAAATAAATAAAATAAAACTTTAAAAAAAATTTGGTTTTATGCTTTTCCAAACATGACAATAATTTTTGTTCAGAAGTTAGAGTCATTTATATATGACAATTAAAACATAGTTTTGAAAATATTAGGGCACTATATCGGTAGGGAAAAGTACTGGGTGTTTAGATGGCTAAAGAAACCTGAAAAAACCTGATGTTTTATTTATCAGCCCTCTGTAGATAACAGAAAGAGATAAAGTTGGAAACTGTAAGTATTGCATTAATTTTCATTAAGTAATAAAATATAAGATATTATAATAAGTGTCAAATCGAGATTCAAGAGGTCCTCTCTTTTTAGAAAACCAGTTTTCTTACTTCCTGAAGAAATCAGGGACATTAATGCAATTATTTAGGTTTGGACAAAGTTTTAGCACACCCTCATGATACTTAGAGGCATCATGTGGTGTTAAGAATATAGTTGCTGTAGACAGTTACCCTAGATCAAATCCTAAGCCTGCTATGTACTATGTGGATTTTCTAGAACAGATTATTTTTTATTGATTGTTACTACATTTCCTTATCAGTAAATGCAAATAAAAATACTATCTACCTGCTAGAGCTATTGTAAAGATGAAATGAGAGAATAATTACAAAGTCTTGAACAAAATATGAAATAATTTGTATGTTGAGATTAAAAAAAAAAAATTAGAAAAGAACACATTTGACCAGACTAGAGTCCAGGTGGACCTTGGAAAATGACAGTGTTTTACTGCAAGTTAAATCACTTGGTGAATTCAGTTGTGTTTTGTTTTGTTTTGTTTTATCTTTTGTTTTGTTTTGTTTGGGTTGCTGTGCCAGATATGGCCATGTAACTAGAGGAAACAAAAAAAAAAAAAAAAAAGAAAAAAAACAACAACAAAAGCCTCTGATGCCTATTATCCAGCTCTCAAGCTGTCAAGGGCTTTTCCTCTGTGTATCAAAAAAGCAGAAAAGGTAAAAGAGCCATTGTCTTTTACCTGACAGGCACAGCAATACACTTTCATTGTCATGAAAGGTCTGTATCATTTTTGAGTTCTATATCAAAATCTTCATTGTATGGGTCTTGTCATATGTTCATGTAACAGGATGAAAATGGCTCATTAAATTGATGCTGAGATGATAATATCACTAGGTGATTGTGCAATAGAAGGTATCCCATATGTCTTGCAAAAATCAAATGCTTATGTGGTAAAAGATAAAATGAATGAAAATAGATCATACCTAAATCATATACCTCCTTGATAAAATTCATTTTAAAGTAAAAGACACATTTCATATACTTGCTTTAAATCTATTCCAAACAGGTATACCTGGGTTTTCTTATGATTATTGTTTGTATTGTTTATTTTAACCAATCAGATAGTCTCTGTTTCTTAATGTTACAAACTAACATTTATATTGTTGGAAAATGGAAATAATCTGTTTCATTCTTGACATAATTTCTTTATATTTTATAGTATATCATAATATCTGGTATTTTATTTCTATAACTTTGTATTATGATAATTTCTTATATTTTTAATCATTTTTCTCTATAGCTATTGATTAACTTTCCTTGTTCCTTCTTTTAGCTTGTGGTTTTAAAGGCGCTGAACATATTGTCCAGGAATCCTTTTGTACTTTTGTTACAGTAGTAACAATAGTTATCTATTCTAAAGAATAGATCCTATAGTTTCATTCCTCCTTCAATACAGCTGACACTCTCTATTGAATGCAACTGTACATTGAACACTGCTACTAGATCTGCAACCACTGTTTTTCCTCTGAAAATACGTGCTATAAAGCCTCTGCCTTTGGCTCAGGTCATGATCCCAGGGTCCTGGGATCAAGCCCCACATCGGGCTCGCTGCTCAGCGGAGAGTCTGCTTCTCCCTCTCTCTGCCTGTTGCTCTGCCTACTTGGGATCTCTGTCAAATAAATAAATTTAAAAAAAATTAAAAAAAAAAAAACAGTTCATTGAAAATACGTGCTACTTCTCCAACATCTGTGACCCGCACTGGGATGAATTTTTTATGATCTATACTGCTTCACATAAAAATCAAGAGCAAGTTTATATAATTAATACATTTTAGAATCATACTTTAGATTTGAAGGATGTGATTTTACCTTCTGTGATGGAATAAGAGTTCTGCCTCTAAAGATGGGAATTGCTCCAAACGTAGGAGAGAGGTTGAGAGGTTCCATTGCTGGATGGCAAAAATCAACCAAAATATATTATTGAGAAAGGGGAAAAAAAAGGTTTTATGACATATTTAAAAAAACAACAACAACTCTTATTTCCAACAGAATTTCCTGTCTCTTCTTTATGTGAATATCAGATACTGAGCTCTTTTCTTGACATACTTTCCTTTTGTTTTATCTTTTATTATTTCATATAGATATTCTGTAATTCATGGAATAAATATTAAAGTGAGCTACAAACAATACAAACCTCTACACAATGGTGGAGAAGGGAATATAATAGAAGGAATTTTTAAAAAACACTTAATTTCCATCATCTAGCAAGTAAGGATATTTGGCTAATGCTATGTATCTATTTCTACAATTAATCCTGAGTCCATTGCTCTTATTTATAAGGGATAAAAAAGGATTTGTGTTAATTTCCTCAGTGGTCACCAAAAGAGATTCTAGATCTTGAAAATTAGAAAAATGTAAATTATAACACATCTTAAGAAATGTTTAGGTTACCATAAAATGCTGTTTAAATTTTTTTTCTCTATTATTTGAAGAAGAAGAAGAAATAAAAAACTCTGGAGGGGCACCTGGGTGGCTGAATCAGTTAAATGTCCAACTCTTGATTTTGACTCAGGTCATGATCCCGGGGTCATGGGACTGACAATGCTGGGCTCCATTCAGAGTGGGAAGTTTGATGGAGGTCTCTCTCTCCCTCTCCCTCTGCTTCTCCCTTCCCTCTTTCTCTCTTTCTCGCTCTCAGATAAAAAAATCTTTAAAAAAATAAATTAAAAAAAAATAGAAAGCTCTAGAGAGACAAAGGCAAGAAAAGGTAAGGAAATAAGAATATCTGTTTAATAATGTAAAAGGGCTAAATTCCTAAGCATGATCAAAATCAAGGATATTCACAAGTTGTAAAAGTGCATAGTTACACATTCACTGAATAATAGTGAATAAAGTAATTTGATCAACACAAATAATGTAAAATAAAGAAATGTTTATGTGTTTATTACTATGTTAAAATTATAATTTAATATAAAACAAACAGGGCATGGACATCTATCCTATATTGATAAAATGTAAATCCACAAAAATACATTGTAGTATGGCCCTCAGTGTTTTCATTTTGTGTAGGAACATGTCTTCATATTCTTATCAAAAGGATTTATTGTCAGGTGACTCTCAACTCTTGCTACTCCACCTCTGATCTTGCCTTTATATCGGCTTCCTTATTTGGGACACCTGTTAGCATCCTTCAGCACATCAGCTGACTGAAGCCCGGTACTGCTTTAACATTTCATCAAAATTTGTAATCTTTTTTTCTCCATTGTAATCAGTTACTTCCAAATCTACATCTCACTTTCTTACCTCATGTTCCTTTGAAGTTTACATTTTTTTCCATGGCACTCATCATTGTATTAAGTTTTAGATATTAAATAGAAATAATATTATCCTGATAATGATAATGATAATAATGCTGTAGAATGTATTGATGAAGGTTATAATAGAGGCAATATGAAGGGATGAGATCAAACAGTAATGATGAAGGCTTATCTTCAAAGGGAAAGAAGATATCTTTGGTTTTGAAATAATATATAATGGAAAATTTTGCTTATTTTTTTGATAGGTTCTGCCCTATTTTTTCTTCTACTTATTGCCTTCTTCCTTCACTTGTTGTTACAGCTGAGTAACTTAACTAAATACTAACTTATTTTCTACTTGTCCCTACTACCAAGTTTGGAACTTAAAAGACTGATCAATTAATTAATAATTTAATGAGAGGGAGAAGGAGTGGGGGTGCAGAGGGAGAGGGGCAAACAGACTCCTTGCTGAGTGTGGAGTCTAATAACCAGAGCCACTCAGACACCCCAAGACTAAGTAATTTTTAAATGACTTCTTTTCTCACTGTAGATTGAAAACAACCTGTAGTATAGCCCCAACTTCTTTTGTGCCCTAAGGTCTTAAAAATTGGTTCAATTCACAAGGGATGCACAATAATAAACTTCAAGTCATTGGTTGTGAAACCAATTACTGATATTAATTGCATTATAATTTCAAGTTCTGTGGTGCTTCAAAGCAAGAACTGTCTTGGTTCATTGACTATAGAGGCTTGTAAAATGATCTTAATTGGACTTGATTATTTCTTAGCCTTCTTCCTCACATAAACAGTGAACATTTTTGTACAGTGGGTTACTTCTGCATATCACTAACATTTTCAATTACATATAGATATATAGATACATATTGCTTGCATCCTTTGAGTTTAACTCTATTACCAAGCCCTGGGAGATTGTTCTCTAGCTTTCTACAGAAAGATCACTGGGGCCTCTAGTTGTACTTCTCTGAGATTAACTAGATATCTAAAACATTTTTCGTGTCTGTAATGTGTATGCTCTCCTCCCATTATGATACCCCAGATTTTATTTAATTGCATAGCCATGGGCATGATGAGAAAGAAACTCTCTTTGAAAAGCACATCTGCTTTTAAATAAGGAAAATGCCTTATTCTTGGTATTTTTCTCTAGCATTTTCAATCTCCAGGGTGGAATATCACCAATTTTAGAAGAGAACCCTAAAGAGAGAGCCTGCTTATGCATATGGTATTCATTGTGACATTAACAGGTGCAACATTGCTTTGAAGAGTGCAGTTAGGCGTTTTTAAAGTCATGTGAAAATGCTTAGAGAATTTGAATCTATTTGATTTAAGCTAAAGGATGGTTTCAACTGGGTTATTCTTCCACATTCAAATCATTTTGTACCTATATCTTTTTCCTTCTGTTAATGATACAAAAATAGACCATTAATATCATAGTCTGTATAAACACACGACATCAGTTTATATCATTGGGATATTTAAAAGATACCTGGAAGCCTGCTTACCACTAATTTGTTATGGCTGGAATTCAAATCCTCTAAGTTGTCTTCATAAAAATGTTGGTATAATAGCTCTGAAAAAAAGCAGGAAAGGCTTTTGTTTTCTTTTGCCTAGCTAAAGTTATAAAATAATAGTTAAAGGCACAATCTTGGTTTCCCTTCTTTTTTTTTTTTTTTTTGACTTCTAATACTTTATTTACACAAAACCAGAATTTATTTTAATTTAACTTTCCTGGCTTTAAAGAACCTAACTTACTGATAATATTTCAATAAAATTTTTTAGGTTATCTCATTTTCAAATTATATTATCACTAAATTTGACATCTTCTTGTGATCTAGTAATGAACAAATTTTTTGTTTTAATTACAGTTGATCCTGGAATAGCATGGTTTAAATGTGCAGGTCCTCGTGGAAGTGTATATTTTATAGTACTGAACTATAAATGTATTTCTCTCTTCCTTATGATTTTCTTGTTTTTTAAGATTTTATTATTTGACAGAGGAGAAGCAGCAAGAAGGGGAGTAGGAGAAGGAGAATCACTCCCTACTAAGCAGGGAGCCTGACCCCAGGACTCTGGGATCATGACCTGAGCCGAAGGCAGACGCATAACGACTGAGCCACCCAGAAGCCCCCATCATGATTTTCTGATTCTGTTGTTTACTTTATTGTAAAAATACACTGTATGATGAAAAATACACATTATTTGACCATTTATGCTATCAGTAAGGCTCTGGTCAACAGTAGGCTATTAGTAGTTAAGTTTTGGGGTTTGTTTCTAGTGCTAGTCTTGACCGACTCATGTTTTCATTCAGTCCTTATATACTTCATGCTTATTATTTGTAAGTAGTCACTCTAGGAATCACTGGCACTTCCAAGACTGATCAGGCATCACCCTCACCTCACTTCTAGAGTATTAAATGGCTTAAAGTTTTACAAAAAAATCAGTTATTTTAATATATAATTATAAATATAAAGTAGAAAGCAATGAATGTCAAAGAAGCACTATAAAGTATTATATGAGCTGAATAGGAAAATAGACATACATTTATTTTAAAACCTAAATGTAACTGTTACAAAGCTATAATTGTCAGCCATTTGAACGTAAAATGATATCCATTTTGTTTGCTAATTACGTTATATATATTAATCCTGAATTTCAACTAGAAGACAAAAGAGCCAATAGATTGCAATAGATTGGGTCAGTGATTTTTCTACCTCCAGTGCTTACTTCCTCAGTGGTTATTATGTTGGTTATAGACTGTGCCATATGCTTTATTAATATTACTTCATGTAAGCCTCTAAAATAATTCTAGAGATCAGTACTGATATCTCACATTTATTGATTAAGATGATGAGTTTTTTAGATCTCTTATGTAGGATGAGAATGTATTACAACTAAGCTTGATCACTTCTCTCTGTAAAACGTGACAAGTATTTAAACTGTCTGTAACTCCTATCTTGCTTCTGTAAAAGTGGTAAAATATATGTACTTATCTCATATTTGGGGAGGGGATTAATTATGTTAATATATTGAAAATGCCTAAAAGAAAGTTGGCCTGTGTCAAGCAGTATATAAGCCTTTGCTCTTATTACACTTGCCCATTGAGCTGCAAATCCAGAACATCAATAGAGACATACCTGGTTATTTCAATTATTCTGCAAGAAACAGAACTCTTAGGGAGGTATATAAAATCTGGTTATAAAAGAAGCATCCATGTTCCACCAGGAAAATCAAGAAATATTTTGCCAAATGTTTCTTTTTCCCTTGCATTTATTAAAATGACCTTATAGTTTTTATCCTTTAATTTGGTAATGAGATGATTTTTTTGGTTTGTAAGGTTAAGTGCATCTTGAATTCCAAAGATCCTGAGATTCAGCCTAATTTAATGAAAATATAGCATTATTTTTTCATATTGCTATATTCAAATTGTTTGTGTCCATTAACTCTGTTACTACATGAAAATTAATTGTTCTTTATTTTATGGCTGCTATCTGCATCTTCTGTTTGTCATCATTATCCTGCAGTTTCTCTGTGGTTATTTTTTTTCCTCCCTCTCATCGTTTTTCTCCTTTTCTTTCTCTCCTTTTCTCTGCCTTTCACCTTGCTTGGGATTCATTGAATTGTTTAGTGAGTCTGTCAGGGTCTTTAATAAACTTTGTAGGCCTATCACCGGAGTGAATATGAGTTTACTTCTAATTTATCCTAACATGAGAATCCTTTGGAGTCCCAATTTAATGGAGGAAGTGTTTCTTATTACTTTCCCTTGACATTTTCAGCCTATTGTACCTCTGGTCATCATTAAATTTAAGATCTTATTAGTATGAGTTGCAAATGCTTTCAAGGCAAAAGAGACTACAGTATTCTACTTATTCTTCTAAGTTTTTGTCTTCAATTAGATGTTGGTTTAGTAATTTCTTACTGTTACATGTGCACCTAAATAATTTTCAGAGTATTTAAAATATTTTATCTACCGTTGTTAACATTTTTAGTATAAGAACTTACTGCTACATATTACCAGAAAAAAGAAGCATCATTTAAGCTAGTGTTATTTTTTACTGAACAATGTATCCTCAGAACATCTGTTGTTCACCAAATATATGTTGTCAACTATTTTTTATACAGCTATCATGTACCAGGCACTGTTTTAGATATGTGGGATATTTCAGTGAGCAGAAGAACTATCCCTGTGCTCATGGAGTTTGCATTCTAGCTTACTTTCTATATTTTAAAAACTAAACTCTCTAATCTACCTTCCTACACTAGGAAGGTAGATTAATCTTTGGGGAAACACATTGACTAAAAAACATTTGCAATTATTTCTAAGCACTACTTGGAAAATTGCAAGTGAAAATAGATTTTCTACCTATTGTCTTTTTTTTTTTTCAGTTTCATGTGAATATTATTAGACAATCACATGAGGGCTCCAAGCTGCTCTCATTCATAGTTTAATTAAATAGGTTAATTTAGCTTGCAGAGTGGTTTTTACTTTTAGGCTATTAAAACAACTTGATTAAATAGTTTAGTTTTGCATTCTTTTAAGATCTGATGTTTTCCTAAATCCAAGCTCTTCTGAACCTATACAGTATCTTTTTTTCTTGTCTCTTCTCTGGAGGTCTGCCAGGGTATTTGCTATTGAGTTACAATTAAATATTTTAATTGTTTGTTTATTTTTGTGTTCTCTACATCTGCTTTTTGTTAGTCCTTTTTCTTTGTCTTGTTTGTATTTTTTTTTCTTTCCTTGACAACAAGATTTTAAAATTGTTATTTGTTGTTGCTGTTTGACCAGGCCAGTGCTTTCTATTTGTCCTTGTTTCTTTTTCACTGCAATTGATTTTTAACCACCCAAAGATAAACTGTGACTTCCAGCTGCTCTGTGACTCTAGTTGTTGCAATTCCTTCTCCCAAATGGCTGAGTGAGCAGAAGATGACTCAAATCATGAGCAGGAAGCAAATGATTTCTCCCCTCATGAATCTTTGACTCAGCATTTGGCAAATTCTACAGATGTTGAGGTATTTCCAATGGTCTCATTCTTCTGCTTTCCCCAGATTGCTCCAGCATTTATGATCTATCAGAACTTCATAGAAAGCCTCATCTTTTTTTGCTGCTCATCAATATGATCAAAGTGGGAAAAGCTGATGTATGTTTTAAGGGATAGTTGAGTTGCCAAGGTAGAAGAAAAATATCACTCAAGATAATTTTATTTTCTAATTTAAACATTATCAGAAGACATACCATTTACAACAAACATTTTAAAAGAATTATTTAATAGAGATTTGACTGCTGTTTTTTTATTACCTAAAGCAACATAGTACAGGAAAACTATAATTTACTCCAGCATCAGGAAGCTTCATGCTTCTTCCAGAATATGTGTTCAGTGAGAACATTAAAGGAAGCCTCAGTTTTACTTTTCATGTTGATGTAATTTTTTTTGAAACTGATTTATACTATCAGATCTTATTTTGGTCATATGTGGAATGATAGGTTTAAAGTAGATGACTTCTATGATCCCTTAGACGTATCTTTGAATATATATTTTATTATAGTCAAATTTACTGCCTTTTTCTTACAAATGCAGTCTTATGAACTTTATTACATGTGTAAGTTTGTGTACCTATCATCATAGCCAGGACACAACAGTTTTTTTCTACTCCAAAAACTCCTTGTACTGCCTCTTACAGATAAATGCTTTACCCCTCCCAGTTCCTTGCAATCACTAATCTACTTTCTGTCCCTATAGATTTGTCTTCTTGAGAATGTCACATAAATTGAGTCATACAGCATGTAACCTTTTGAAGATTGGTTTCTCTCACTCATCATAATGCCCTTGAAATTCATTCAAGTTGTCATGTGCACAGATAGTATGTTCACTTTTATTTTCTGAGTAGTATTCCACCATCTGGAATGATTTATGATTTCTGTAGGGCAGATTGCCAGGACAGAAATGCTGAAGTGTATGTTATGTATATTTAACATTATAATAAACTGCCAAATGAATTTCTAAGTAGCTGTCTAATTTTACAAATATACCAGCAATGTGAGAGTGATATAGCCACTTTGAAGTCTCAGCAGCATTTGATTCTGAAGAATTTCTAAAATTATCTATTCTAATATGTAGTGGTATCATATCATGGTTTTAATCATATTTTCCTAATGGCTAAAGTGTTGATCATCTTTTTTTTTTTCTTTTCACCTATATAATCCTTCTTAGTGAAATGTTGGTTCATGTCACTTGTCCATTTTCTAATTGGATTATTTGCCTTTTTATGGTTGAGTTTTTCTAGAGTTATTTTTATACTAGGGATATAAATACTTTGTTAGACATGTGACTTGCTAATATTTTATTCAGTCTGATACCTTTTTTAGTAAGACTCTTTATGGCAGCTTTAGATTCACAACAAAATGTAAAGAAAGTTACAGATTTCCCATACACTGTCTCCAGTATACATACCCTTGCTCATCATCAGTACTCCCCACCAGGGATACATTTGTTACAACTGATGAACCTATACTGACACATAATAATTATCCGAAGTCCACAATCTACATGAGAATTTACTGTTGGTGTTTTACATTCTGTGGTTTTGCACATATGTGTAATGACATGCATCCATCATTTTAGTATCATACGGAATATTTTCACTACCCTAAAATTCTTTGTGGGAGCCTATTTATCTTTTTGTCCTCCCCAACTCATGAAAGCTACAGAGCTTTTCTTAACTACCTACTGTCTTGATAGCTTTGCCTTTTCCAGAATGCCATATAGTTGGAATTGTACAGCATGTAGATTTTTCACATTGGCTTATTTCACTTAATAAGATGCATTTAAGTCTCCTCCATGTCTTCTCATAGTTGGATAGTTTATTTCTTTTTAGTGCTGTGTAATATTCCATTGTCTTAATGTATAAGTTTATTTATCCACTCACCCACTAAAGGACATCTTATTTAGCAATTATGAATAAAGCTGCTATAAATATCCATGTGCAGGTCTTTGTGTGGACGTAAGTTTTCCTTTTGGGGGGGCTAATATCAAGGAACCTGATAGCTGGATTATATGGCAAGAATATGCTTAGTTCTATGATAAATTGAATCCACTAAATTGTCTTCCAAATTATCTATCCCAATTTGCATTTCCACTGACAATGAAGGAGAGTTCCTTTTGCTCCATATCCTTGCCAGTGTTTATTGTTGTCATATTCCAAATTTTGACCATGGCAATAGATTTGTAGTGACATCGCATTATTTCATTTTCATTTGTGTTTGCTTGATGATAAATGATGTGGAACATCTTTTCATATGCTTATTTGCTATCTGCATACCTCCTTTGGCCAAGAGTCCGTAAAAATCTTCAGCCTGGGGGCACCTGGCTGCCTCACTCAGTTAAGTGTCTCCCTTTGGCTCAGGTCATGATCGCAGGGTCCTGGGTCAAGCCTCACTTCAGACTCCCTCCTTCGCTGGAAGCCTGCTTCTCCCTCTCCCTCTGCTGCTCTCTCACTCTGTTTCTGTCAAATAAATAAATAAAATCTTTATTAAAAAAAATCTTTGGCCTGTTTTTCAATGGGTTGTTTGTTTTCTTATTGTTGAGATTATAGAGGAATACTTAGCATATTTTGAATAACAGTATTTTATCAGATGTGTCTTTGGCAAATATTTTCTCTTAGTCTTTCAGAGGTTTGCTAATTCTCTTGGCATTGTCTTTCACAGAAAGTCTGGCTTATCAATCATTTCTTTCATGAATCATGCCTTTGGTGTTGTATATAAAAAGTCATCACCATACACGAGTCAACTTGTTTTTTTCCTATGTTATCTTCTAGGAGTTTTACAGTTTTGCATTTTACACACAGGTGTGTGATCCATTTCAGTTAATTTTTTTAAAGATTTATTTATTTATTAATTTGAGAGAGAGAGAAAGAGAGAGAGTAAGACAGAGGGTGAACAAGCAGGGGAAAGGGCAGAGGGAGGGAGAGAGAATCTTTAGCCTCAGACATGGGACTCAGTTCCACAACCCTGAGATCATTACCTGCTGAAATCAAGTGTTGGATGCTTAACAGACTGAGCCACTCAGGTGCCCAATTTTCAGTTAATTTTTATGAAGAATATACGATCTGTGTTTAGATTTTTTGTTTGTTTTACATGTGGATGATAAGTTGTTCCAGCGCCATTTGTTAAAATGTCTGTCTTTGCTCCATTGTATTATTACCTTTGCTAGTTTGTCAAAGATCAAGTGAGTATATTTATATGAGTCTATTTCTGGGCTCTATATTCTGCTTTATTGATGACTATTCATCTATTCTTTGCTAATGCCGTTTTATCTTGGTCATTATAGCTTCATAGTAACTCTTGAGTTGAGCAGTGTGTCAGTACTCAAACTTTGTTATCTTTCAATATTATTTTAGCTATTCTCTGTCTTTTGTTTCTTGATGTAAACTTGATATCCATAAAATAACTTGTTAATATTTTGATTGGGATTGCATTGAATCTATACAGCAGGTTGGGATGAACTGACCTCTTGACAATACTGAGTTTTCCCATCCTGGAACATGGAATCTTCTTTGATTTCATTCATCAGAGTTTTTTAGTTTACCTCATATAGATCTTGTATATATTTTGTTAGATTTATCCTTAAGTATTTCACTTATTTGAGTTTAATGTAAATGATATTATATTTTTATTTATTTATTATATTTTATTTATTTATTATATTTATTGATTTATTATTTATTATATTTTTAGTTTCAAATTTAACACATTCATTGCCAGCATATAGGAAAGTAATTGAGTTTTGTACATTAAGCATGTATTCTATAACATTGCTATATCTTTTAGCTCTGGGAATTATTGTTTTTTATTCTTTCAGATTTCTACATAGACAATCATGTCATCTGAGAAGAGACAGTTGTACTTCTTTCTTTCCAATCTGTGTACATTTAATTTCCTTTTTCTTGTTTGATCACATTAGTTAGAACTTCTAGTATGATGTTGAAAGGAAATGGTAACTGAGCACATACTTGCCTTGTACTTGATCTTAGTTGGAAAGCTTCAGATTTCTTGCCATTAAGTTTGATGTCAGTTGTAGGTTCTAGTGATCATATGATTTTTCTTTTTAGCCAACTGATGTGATGAATTACATTAATTGATCTTACATTAACTTGATTTTTAAAATTATTTTAACTTTTTTTCAGAACATTTGTTTAATTTTGATGAAGTTTTTATATAAACTTCCTTTTATGGATTGTGAATTTGATATCATAGCCAAGAACTCTTCACTTAACCACAGGTCATAAGGATTTCTTGTTATGTATTCTGGAAGTTTTATAGTTTTGTGTTTTATATTTAGATCTATGACCTTTTTGAGTTTGTATTTGAATTGGATTTGAGGCTGAAGTTGTTTTGTTTTTTAAAATCTTATTTTATTTACGTTTGGATGTGTTACTGCTTCAAAACAATTTGTTGAAAAGACTTTCTGTTTTCCCTTCCATTTATATCATTGCCAAATATTAATTGGTCATATTTGTGTGGATCTATTTCTGTTCTGTTTTATTGGACTTTCTATTCTGTTTTATTGATCTATATATCTATTCTTTCACCAACGCCATAATATCTTGATTAGGGCCACTTTATCATAAGTTTGAAAATTGGGTAATATTTTTTCCTCCAGCATTATCTTTCTTTTTCATAATGCTACTTAAATGATTATAGCTCCTTTGTATCCTTAAAATGTTAATATTCTATAAATTATAGATTTATTTTATTTATTAAGCATTTTCTTCTTTGTGTTTTTCTTCATTTTACTTATTAAAGAAAATGTCTTTTTCTCTTGAACTTAAATGCCAAAAAAAAGTAGTCTTACCATGAAAAAAAAAATTCAAAAATTTTCCGTATAATAGATCTCAAAGTCTTTTCAAAAAAGATTAATATCTGTTAAGTTTCCATAGGAATAAATTTTACAAAATATTAATAGCATTTAATTTGGGAGATGGTCTACCTCTGGGTAAGTATGGATGCATACAACTCAATTTTTAGATGTAAATTAACATTTTTTTAGCTTGTTTTATATTAAACTCATATATTTTGCTTTTTTTTTCTTTTTTGCTTTTAATTTATTCTTAAAAAAGAAGCAAACAATGACAACAAAATGAGGGGTCCCTGGGTGGCACAGTCAGTGGAATGTCAGACTCTCAATTTCTGCTCAGGTTGTCATGATATTAGATTCTGTGATTGAGGCCCAGCACTCAGTTTGAGATTCTCTCTCCCTCTCCCTTTGCCCCTCCTGCTTGTGCTCTCTCTCTCTCTCAAAATAAATAAATAAATCTTAAAATAAAAAACAAGGTTATAGCTTAATTATTAAAAAAAAAAAAAAGGAAAGAAATAAAGTGTCAATCTCTTGATCACAGATGGGTAATTCTGAAACTCTAAGGTCTGCCGGTCCAAATCTTCCTCTATTCTAATACCTTGGAATGGATTCATCTTGTAAGTAAAATGCATTTGAGCAGTGAGTAATGGCTGAAGGTAAAGAAATTCTTTAGACTTCTTATCCATAGTTCTGATATTTCTTGTGCTCCTTCTTCCTTGGCTTCTCAATCTTTACTTTGCCCAAGTACCTTTTTATTTCTATTTTATTTCATTTTTAAAATTAAAAAATTATTGAGATATATTTCATGTATAACATTGTGTATGTAAGTTTAAGGTGTACAACATACTGATTTCATAATTTACAATGCAATTTAATTACCATTGTCACATTATCTAATATCTCTATCATGTCACATACTTATCATTTCTTCAAGTTCTTAGAACAATTAAGATCTATTCTCTTAGCAAGTTTAATATTTAACACACTTTTATTGTCTATAATCACTATACTGTGTACTATGTCCCCAAGACTTATCTATTAGGTATAAGTATATATCCTTAAACAACATTTTCCCATTCCCAAGTTCCTGGTAACCAATATTTTATTTTGTTTTCACAAGTTTTGTTTTGTTTTGTTTGTTGGGTTTTCCTTAATTTTGTTCTGTTTAACTTTAAATTCCATGTATAAGAGGTATCATATAGTATTTGTCTTTCACTGGTTGACTTAATCTCAGCATGGTGTTCCTCAAGGTCCACCCATGTTGTTGCAAATAACAGAATTCACTTTTTTTTTCATGGTTGAATAGTATTCCATTGTATATAAACACTGTATTTTCTTTAGCCACTCATCCACTGACAGAAATTTAGCTTGTTTCCATATGTTGGCTACTGTGAATAATCCTGCCATAAACATAGGAGTGCAGATATTTCTTTTGGATACATACCCAGAAAAGAATTTCTATATTGTAAGCTAGTTCTACTTTTAACTTTTTGAGCAACCTCCATAATTCCTGGTGGCTGAACCAGTTTAGAATCCTATCAACAGTTCTCAAGGGTTCCCTTTTCTCAGCAACACTTGTTATATTTTGTCTTTTTGTTGACAGTCATACTTACAAGTGTGAGGTGATATCTCATTGTGGTTTTGATTTACATTTCCCTGATGATTCATGATGTTGAACATCTTTTCATGTGTCTATTAGTCATTAGCATGTCTTCTTGGAAAAATGCCTATTTTTTCCTCTGCCTATTTTTTAGTCAAATTGTTTTGTTTTGTTTTGAGTTATGTGAGTTCTCTATACATTTTGGATATTAACTTTTATGCAATACATGGTTTACAAATATTTTCTTGCATCCTGTATATTGCTTTTTAATTTTATTTATTGTCTCTTTTAAGGAAGTTAATTTTGATATAGTCCCACTTGTTGATTTTTTTTTTTTTTTTTTTTTTTTTTTTTTTTTTTTTTT
>NC_081562.1:60119176-60129496 GCF_022355385.1 Mustela nigripes
TTTTTTTTTTTTTTTGGCTGGAAATTCCTGGCTCTCTTATAAAATATTAGTTGACCATATATATGGAGTTTATTCCTGGGCTATCACCATATTTTACTATTTATTCTTTTATTTACATACATTTTTGAATATCATCATATGTTGTTTACTCTGATAAATGAAAGAGTGTCTTTTTTAAAACAATTTTGATGTTTACTTTTTTTCCAATATCATCTTGCCTGTGTCAACTTAGTACTTAAATGCATGCCTGAAAGTTCTCACCTTACTGCTTTGATCAACCCACATCTGTGAGAATGATCTCAAATTTAGTTTTATAATGTCATACAACTTTTCTTCTAAAGTCTAGTTTTACATTTCTGGCTGTCATCTAAATTTGAATGTTTCAGGAGCTACTCAAGTCAACTTTTCTGCATTAAAATCTCCTGTTCATCCACATTAGTATGTTCCCCATCTTATCTTTCTCTGGTATGCCATTATTCTCAAAGTCTCAAAACCTCAGCAAACATCTCTTCCATCTTTCTTCTTTACTTCATTGCATGAATTTCCAACTATGGTTGATTCAGCATATGTAATGTCTCCGTTATCTATCTTCTTCTTTTTTTTTTTTAAGCACCACACACACTCTTTGGTTCAAGACTTGGTTAAAACAAACAAACAAACAAACAAAAACAGGATTTATGCTGGGAATAAATTACACAATTATCATATTTCTTTCAATATTCAGGATAAATGTGACACTTACAGCATATTAACTGGAATATATACTGAAATTCATTTAGGGAAATACAGAAATCCAATGTCCATATGAGTAATGAGCTGTAGTGAAGTTTATCTGGAAGAGATGTCTGGCTCATTACCTGTAAGGACAGTCAATGAAAGATATTTATGTTATAGATGAATTTGGTTCCATTTGAAATGCTGAATCAGGAAAGGGTTTATTGGATTCTCAGACCTACTGAGTATACTTTGGACACCTCATATATTTGTGATATGAAGTTGGTGATTGATATGTTTTTATTGATTCAATTAAGTTTAGGGTGTGTGTGTGTGTGTCTGTGTGTGTGAGTGTGTATGTGTGTGTGTGTGTGTGTGTGTGTATCTTTACTTCCAAATAACTCACTGCTATCTGAAAGAAGATTAATATAGTAGTTAGATTATTAACATACAAGCAAACAGTTGGTTTGGAAATGGTCTATTGTAAAGGTAAAACAAACTTAGCCATAGAATGTATACATATATTTAAGCCTAAAAACTCTGTAGAAAAATCATTTATTCAGAAAGCATTATCTGGTACCATCTGAGTGGAAGATTCTATGCTAATTTTTGGTGACATAGAAAGCAGAATTGAAATGTTGGGAATTTAAAATAAAATGCTGGAGTGAGTCAACTAACCAATTATTACATAGTGTGATGGTGTTCTTTCTGCATTGAATACTGAAGAGGAGCTTCTAAGGGTATTGGAGAAAGAAAAGCTTTGAAAAACAGGCATTGCAACTTTTGTTTAGACAATTGAAGATGTTGAGTGAGAGAAAATGGAACTGGCCTGCTAGGTAGAAAAAAGAGTGAAGTAAGAGAGACTTTAGAGGGTACCGCATCATTTCCTTACAAGGTGCGGTATTTGAAACTTAACAGAAGTACTGTCTTTGTCTTTTTGTGTCTATCTACATGTCAATCTCTTGGTTATCTCAAATAATAATTCAACATATGAAATACACTAACCCTTTCCTGTCAACAATTTAGTCTATGCAGACTAGGACAATGAATAGACCTTAACCATTGAATGGGAGGCAGAGTTATTCTGGGAAAAAGAAACACTGTAAATATCTGGAAGAACAGTGTTTTGCAAATAAATTCTGAATCATAGGAAGAAAGGAAGAAAAGCACAGAGATATAATGGAGAAATAAGGAGCATGTTAAAGTGGATAGGTCACTGTCAAATTTTGCATTACCTTGAAGAGTTATATGACTAGAGTTATATTTTAGAAGGAGCAAAAAGGATTACGTGCTTAATGCTAGGAATGTGAGATGTAGCATGGCATTTTCGAAGAACTACAAATAGCTAGATTGTAGCTATTCTAGCTAGATTGTCTGAGAGCTTATACTATGGGTAGAGGTTGAGAGTGAGCAGAAGGAGAGTCTACCTGGTGAAGTGTCTGTCTGTACATGTTATGCTAACAAATTTGGAACTATTAAAATTTTTCAAGCAAAAAAAGTTTCTAAACATTCTGAGCTGCATTCACCATTAATGTATATTTATTTCTTTATTGGTAATAAGTCGCTCAATTATAATTTCTGCTAGAATCTGGTAGAATTAATTTGATGAATATTATTTTTTATGAATTATACTGATTGAAGAAATTCTATGTAAGTATATTAACTATTTTACAAGACAATATTAATTATAATAGATTTGAATACAACTTTCTAACTTATCACTTTTAAGAAAACATTTAACTTAATACTAACAAGGAAGTTGTTAGGTTAATACTTTAACACTGTTTTACAGATATAAAAACTGTCGTATATTTTAAATAATATACTCATTATTACAAAGTTAGTATGTGATACTGTTAGATCTAATCTGTACCCCTGTATTCTAAAGAGCTTATTGTATTCTAAAAGTGCTCTGATATTTTGGTTTTAGTGACTTGAGATATAAAATTAAAGCATCTGGACTAATGTTTACCAAAGCAAAAATTAGTTTATCTGGTAGAATCAAGTCAAACTTAGTTATTCTGTAGATTTTATATGTGTCTGAATACTTTTGATAAACTTTGACCTTGGCTATATTTTTATTCAAATAGGATATTTGAAAGTACACAAATACAGTATTCCACATTAATGAGAAAAGAATTTACTGTAGAGTTCAAATAACCTTGCACATGAACTATTTTATTTTCTTATTTGTGATAATATTTATATATCTAAATATTATACTTTCTGAAGCCAAAATACTTTCCTTGAATATTAAAACACTTTTATAGTACATATAAAGGGAAAATATACAGACACTTTTTGATGTTTCTTTGTGAGAGTTATATGGGCGTGTGTGCATGCATGTGTAAGTGTGTGTGATTTTCAAATTTCAAGCATTGTTGGTTTTCCTATTTATTTTAATTCAATTTTAAATTTTAAAAAATTTCAATTCTACCACTTCTGTTGCTTTGAAAACAACTTTATTGGTTTTCAAGGGGAGAATTTCTGTCTCTCTGACTGACTGATTTCAAAAACTATATTTAAAACAGTAATGTTTTTAATAATTTTGCTATTCATTAATGCTCTAGAAATTTCATTTGCTATTTATTAGGGGATCTTGTGTACCTGTTCTTTTGAACAGTGTGCATGCAACGGACAGACCAAGAACCTATGCGGCGTGAACAGTGTGTTTACCATGTGTATTATTGGACTTCCATTATCTAAGGCTTTTTGCCAGAATGTGACTGTAGCATCCAATTTAGAGAACCACTTCACGCCTGCCATTTCTCCCATTATTTCTGTTTAAGTTGGCAGATGAGAATATTCTCTTTGGATATTTTCATTCAGCAACTTTGGATGCATGCAGATCTCAAATTACCATCTGTTTTATCAACAATTACCACTGAGTGAATCTGAGCAGCAGTTTTTTGCACCTGACACATAAGGCCATTTTTTCTATTACTAAGTTAAAGTCATACTTCAGCCTGGTCAAAATTTTCAATAATATTGATGTTATTCAAATTGGATGTATTAGTTTCCCCAAATATTCCATTGACTCTGAGGAATAATAATTTGGAAATGATCCAATGTCTTCAACTCAGCAACAAATAATACAAAGTGTATTAGACATATACACTACATTTAAGAGTACAAAATATACTACCACATTAATCATATCCCAAATGACAATCTAACCGTGTTAAAAAGATGAATCAATAATAAAGAATACCAATTGAAAAGTGGTATAATAAACAGTAAGGACTTAACTTACTCAGATAAACAAATGTTAATGTTAAATATAATTTTATACTACCTTCCAATAATAATGTTAATAGATGAGTAGCTAATTAGTTGACTCTAAAAAGCCATGAGGTAATTATCAATCTAGTCAATATTATATGCAAAAATAGATTTAAAGTGTCAGGATAGTTCATTAAGGAGATGCTGAGGGTAGTGAAAATAATCCTACAAATAGCAGATGGAAGATTTTCAAAGGAAGGGAAAGCAAATACATGTTCTCCAAGGTTAATGAGAGAGAAATTTCAAAAAATTATATGGAGTATTGGGTAGATCATTTTTTTAGGGTAGATCATTTTAACAAATAGTATATCCTATTGTCTCTTTTCCAGACCCAAGGTACATAAAAGAATAGGTCAGATATATAAGGTTTGTATGAAAGCTCACACCACCATATTTGCCTTAGAGTCAGGATATGAAGTACATGAATTTTCTTCTTTCTTTCTACCACCGAAACTTTTTTCCCCAAAGATTTATTTCTTCATTTTGAGAGAAAGCAGGAGCAGAGGGAGGGACAGAGGGAAAGAATCTCAAACAGAGTCCCTCCTGAGGGCAGAGCCTAATGCAGGGTGGATACCATGAGGATGAGATCATGACCTGAGCTGAAATCAAGAGTTAGATGCTCAACTGGCTGGGCCACCCAGGCACCCCCAAACTCACTATTTTTACTATAATTTTAAATGCTTTTTAAAAAGTAGAAGAGATGACATGGAGAGAAATTTTAATATATATGTAATGTTGCCAGAGGTCTCAAATCTCTAGATATGCATATAACTAATGTAATACAATTAACCTATATAGTCAAAATCAAAGATATGAAGCTAAAAGTTTAAACAAATTTGGTTTATTGCCTATCACAATTGTCACATGTATAATAAAAGCAATCAGTAAATACATAAAGAAATTTAAGAAAATGTATAACCATTTGCTATTTTATTTTTTTAAGAAAATTGAAAATAATATTTCTTTTAAATGATATATTATATGAATCCCATTTATATATAACAATGAAAAATATTTGAATAATGAGTTAAAACAAAATGTTTGACATCTAAGAACATAAAATCTGAGCTCAATATCAAAAGATCAGTTAAAACTGCATTGACACATATCACAAGATATTTATGATAGGTAAACTGAACCAAAGTGGACTTTCAGTGATTGGGCTTCAGTGACTGGGAGGACAAGAATATAACCTCTTGAGGCAGAAGATTTTACCAAATTATTATTGCTTGTGAATTTTAATATATCTTATAATGTTTCTAAATTAAAGATAAAGAAATATACAAATGAAAAGAACACTTCCAGAATGATGAAATGAGGACCTTGAAAAATTAAACTACTATAAAAAGCAAAGAGAACACTTGAAAAAATTATCAAAATCAACTTTTTTAGAATCTTGAAATCAATCAAATTTCAACAATTTGAGGAGCTATTATTTAAATAGGAACATCTGAATATTGGCAAGAATAGCAAACTCCGTGGCATTTTTAATGCGCTCCATTCCTATACCCTCTCCTCTGCAGCATGGTGACCTTCAAAACCAGCAACACTGTAACCTTGGTAGTTGTGAAAAGTAGCATCTTAACAGCCATTGGAGAGGGTAGAGGGTTTGTAGTACAACGAAGGCCCTATACACTAAAGACTGTCACTGTTGGACCTATCTAGCAGCTCCTTAGAATCGGGGCAGTTATAGGATTTGTCTTCCTTTGGCCTGATTCCGTGCTCAAACAGTAATAATTCTATCACCATGGCTTTGGGTAAAACAATCAGTGGTGATCATTTAACTTCACAGATGCTTGAGACACTGATACAAGTTGGGGCAAACAGGATAGTCAAAAACCTAGGAAAATGTGGGAAATATCTATAGAGAGCTTTGAAAAGTTCCTACATATTGCTGGGAATCTAGAAGATCACAATTATGATCAAGGCTGCATATATGCCCAGGAAAGTCTCAAGAAGATTCAAAAATATCATCTTGTTTTGCTTTGAGACTCTGCACAGAGAGGAAGTGAAAGCTCAGGCATAGTGGTAAACTTGGAAAATTAAACATATGCCCCAGGGACAACGGGGTGGCTCAGTCGGTTAAACATCAGACTCTTGATTTTGGCTCAGGTCATGATCTCAGGGTTGTGAGATGGAGCCCCAGTTACTCTGTGCTCAGTAGGGAAGCTGCTTCTCCCTCTGCCCCTCCCTGCACTTGCACTCTCTCCGTCTCTCTCAAATTAAAAAAAAAAAAAAAAAAAAAAAAAAAAAAAAAAAAAGATATGCCCTAACATACACATAAAGCTAAACAGTAAAGAGTGGGAGATTTGGTGATTCAGGGCATTTAAGGATTTAAGGATATCTTGTCTAGTCATTAGCTGCCCATTAAGCTAATAAAGAAAAGACTTCAGTGACCACAATACAACAGAGAATACAGACTCTAGAGAAATATTCCAGGAAAGTCACTAAACAAACAGCAATGATGTCAACAACAATGAAAACAATGAAAAACAACAATAGCAACAATCCTAGGTGAGAGTAGAGGAATCTGATTCTCACAGTTGCCACATTATAAAACTTAAAATGTCCACTTCTCAAAAATAACTATATCTCACACACACGCACACACACACCAGAAAATAATGCTTACACGAAGACAGGAAGAAAAAGATACCTTTCTGGAAGAAGCATAGATGTTGCACTTAAAAAACAGAGACTAAGTCAGCTATTATAAATATGTTCAAAGACCTAAAGAAATTATGTCCAAAGAATTAAAACAAAGTATGAGACTGATGCCTCACCACAAAGAGAATATCAAAAAAATATATAAGGTTTCTGTTTTACATAACTACATATATAAAGTCAGGAATTAAAAAAAAGTACAATGAAAAGAAAAAAAATGACTAGGACATGCAGCAGCAGATTTGAGCTTATATAAAAAGAAGATAGACAAATTGGAATTACTCAGTATAAGGAACAGAAAGAAGAATAAAGAAAAATGAACAAAAACTCAGAAATCTGTGGGATGCCATCAAACATACTACCATCTGCATAATGAAAATCTCTGAAGAAATAGAAAAAAACAGAAAGAAAATTTGAAGAAATAACAGAAATTGTTTCAAAGTTGATTATAAACATTAATGTAAATATGCAAGAACTAGATAAATATTAATCAAACTGTTGAAATTAAATAGAAAGACAGAATCTTAAAAGCAGCAAAAGTAAAATTAGTTATCACTTACAAAGGAACCCCAACAATGTAAGATTTGATTTCTCATCATAAACAACAGAAATCAGAAGGCAATAGGACAACAAAAACAAAGTGGTAGAAGAAAATTATAGTCCACAAAGAATTCTTTATCCAGAAAGGTACTCCTTCAAAAATTTAGGAGGAATTAGAACAGTTCCAGATAACTAAAAGCTGAGAGAATTTAGTTTCCCATGATTCTGGAGATTGGAAGACCAATATCAAAGTACTGGCAAAGATGGTTTCTGGTGACGATCTCTCCCTAATTTTTAGATAATTGCTTTCTCACTGTGTCCTCACACAGCCTTTTCATACACTTTTGGTATCTCTTCATCTTTGTATAAGGACATCAGTTCAGGGGGACCTGGGTGGCTCAGTGGGTTAAGGACATCAGTTCTATAATGGATTTGAACCCCAACCCTATTACCTCATTTAATCTTAATTAACCTCTGTAAGGACCTGTCTCCACATGCAGACACATTAGAGCTTAGGAATTCAACCTATCGATATTGAGATACAACTCAGTCCATAACAGAGAGTGTTAGATCATAGGAAGGATAATCTTGCTTAGATTCTCTGGAACATTGAAAGATGTACATTGCCTGCCTATCTGTCTATCCTTTGTACCAGTCAAAACATAGGTAAAAATTTCATATCAGTAACACATAGCTAGCTAAGCATTGATGCAGAGTAAAAAACAGACATAGGAGGGACTCCTGGGTGGCTTAGTTGGTTAAGTGTCTGACTCTTGATTTTGGCTCAGGTCATGATCTCAGGGTCCTGGGATGGAGCCCCACAATTGGGCTTCACACTCAGCAAGGAGTCTGCTTGAGGAATCTCTTTTCCTTTCCGTCTGACCATCCTCTCATTTGCATTCTTTTTCTCTCTAATAAATAAATAAATCTTTAAAAAAGAAGACACAAGAGCCTTTAAATTTTCTGCTGTCTTAACCCTTTGCAAGCTTGCATTATTAATATTCTAATGTAGTCAGACACCAAAGTTGAGAACTGCTGTCTCACAATTCCAGCCTACCAGTCATTCTTATTGAGCAATATGAATGATGGAAGTGATGTCAGCATCCTGGTGGCATTAAGACAGCCTTTTTGTCCCCATTTTTATTTTTCATTTTTTTAAAGATTTTATTTTCTTACTTGAGAAAAAGAGAGAGCAGGATCATGGGGGTAGGGGAAGAAGGAGAGGGAGAAGCAGACTCCCCTCTGAGTAGCCTGACCAAGGCTTCCTGGGATACTGAGATCATGACCTGAGTGGAAGGCAGCAGCTTAAGCAACTGAGTGACCCAGAAACCACTTGTCCTCATTTTTAACAACTAAAATTTAACATCCATTAAAGAACAAAAGTGCCTCTGTGGGAGTTGTGGAACCTCACTCCATAAATCAGAGGACCTAGGAGGAACCTCATCCATCTATTTGTCATATAGTAGGCAGACCTTGGTGTAGGCTGTGGAAATGACAAGAGACTATGAATTGGCTTAAGCCCCTCTTGGACATGGCTGAGGAGCACCTAGAAAATCTAATGTAGATAGACACACACAGATGGGAGCTGCATGGTAACCATAAAGCAGAACTCTTAGTATACTCACAAAAGTTAACAGAATTAGAACAAATAATCACAGAAGATCACCAAGTCACAAAGGTACACAGCAAGAGATAAAAAAAAGGAAAATGGGTCTACAAAACAAACAGAAAGTGATTAATAAGATGGCATGGTAAGTCTCTACATATCACTAATTTACTCTAAATGTAAATAGATTGAATTCTCCAATGAAAAGGCACAGAGTATCTGAATTCAAAATAAAATTCAAAATAAAATTCAAAAATATTTTGATTTAAAATATAATAATAATAATAAAAACCCCAACTACAGGCTGCCTAAAAGAGATTCACTTCAGCTTTAAGGAAACATAGGCTCAAAGTAAAGGGATGGAAAGAGGTATTTTGTCCAAATAAAAACCAAAAGGAAGTGAGGGTAGCTAAACATATCAGACAAATGGATTCTAAGTTAAAAATGATAAAGAGAAAAGAAGGTCATTATATAATGATAAAAGAGTCACCTCATCAAGAAGATATAATAATTGTAAGTGTATATACACTCCACATTAGAGCACCTAATTTTTTAGCAAACCTTAACAGATTTGAAGGAAGAAATAGACAACAATACAGTAACAGTAGGGGACTTCAATACTCCATATTCAGCAATGGATAAATCATTCAAGCAGACAATAAATGTTGAACTAGAACCATACTTTAGACCAAAGGACATAATAGATATATACATGGCATTTCATCCAGCAACAGCAGATTATGTATTTTTCTCTAGTGCATGGGAAACATTCTCAGGGACAGATCATATGATAGGTCACAATGCACACCTTGGTAAATTTAAGAACACTGAATTATACCAAATATTATTTCCTACTACAGTATTATAAAACTAGATGTTAGTAAGATAAAAAATATGTATAAACGTGGAAACAAAACAATACACTGAACATTAGTGGAGCAAAGTAGAAACTAAAAGGGAAATAAAAATATTTCAAGGGGAATATAAAAATATCTCAAAACAAATGAAAATGGAAACATGGCATACCAAAACCTATGGGATGATGTAAAAGTAATTCTAAGAGGGAATTTTGAAGAGATAAACATATGTAACCAGGTGATGGATATTAAGGAAGGCACATGTTGGGATGAGCACTGGGTGTTATACACAACTAATGAATCATTAAACAATGCAACTAAAACTTATGTACTATATGCTGGCTAACTGAACATAACAAATAAATAAATAAATAAACTAACTAACTAAGTATCAAACAACAAACTTCATACCTCAAGGAACTTGAAAAAGAAGCACAAACCAAGCCCAAAGTTAGCAGAAGAAGAGACATAACAAAGATCACAGTGGAAATAAGTGGATGGAGACGAGAAAAACAATTAGAAAAAATAAATGAAGCTAAGAGATTTTTTTTGAAGAGAGAAACAAAATTGAAAAATTTTATTTAGGGGCGCCTGGGTGGCTCAGTGGGTTAAAGCCTCTGCCTTCGGCTCAGGTCATGATCCCAGGGTCCTGGGATC